>NC_090646.1:659826558-660029058 GCF_040937935.1 Hyperolius riggenbachi
GGTCCCCTCAAGCTCAACTCCAGGAAGGCTTCAGGCCCAGACGGCATATCCCCCACCTGCCTGAAAACCTGTGCAATTCAGCTAGCCCCAATCCTCACCTCCATTTTCAGTAAATCCCTGTCGCTGGGCAGGGTCCCCTCCTGCTTCAAAAAAGCCGTCATCATACCAGTCCCCAAGAAGCCAGGAGTCACAGATCTTAACAACTACAGACCTGTTGCCCTAACTCCAATCATCATGAAGACATTCGAAAGACTCATCCTCTCTTATCTGAAGGATCACACCACCACCAAAATGGACCCCCTGCAGTTTGCGTACATTGCCAACCGGTCTGTGGAGGATGCCATTAACATCAGCCTAGCACACATCACAGGACATCTAGATAATCCCAACACCTACGCCAGAATCCTGCTCCTGGACTTCAGCTCCGCTTTCAACACCATATGTCCGATCATCCTGTATGAAAACTTATCACGACTCGGTGTTGACCTCAATCTGTGTACCTGGATCAAGGATTTCCTTACCAATAGGTCACAGCTAGTGAGAATTGGCGGCTGCTCCTCCAGTGTAAGAATCACCAACACAGGTGCCCCTCAAGGGTGTGTGCTGTCGCCGATACTCTTTTCCCTGTACACAAACAGCTGTTCCTCATCCGCCGAATCTGTCAAAGTCATCAAGTTTGCAGATGACACCACCATCCTGGGGCTCATTGGCGAGAACGGGGAGCATGAATACCGCAAGGAGATCGAGCGGATCCTCGGGTGGTGCAAGGATAACAATCTCGTACTAAACACGGCGAAAACTGTGGAACTGATTGTTGACTTTAGAAGGAATGCTCCGTCTCCCAGTCCGATCCCCATCAATGGTACTGAGGTCTCCAGGGCACACAGCGCTCGGTTCCTAGGAACTACCATCACTAACAACTTGAAGTGGGATGTAAATTCCACCGTAACTCAAAAGAAAGCCCAGCAGAGGCTATTCTTTCTCAGGCAGCTGAGAAAGTTTGGAATGCCGCAGGAGCTAATGACTAGTTTCTACACGGCCACCATTGAGTCTGTCCTCTGCTCCTCCATCATTGTCTGGTACTCTGGGACAAACACAAACTACAGGCACAAAATGTCGCTAGTGGTTATCGATTTTAGGTGTGAAGAGCCCTAAGGGCCCATTCACACTAGAGTGTTTTGCCAATTTCGGCAAAATGCTCAAGCGCTAGCGCTTTTTAAAGCTAACGGGAATCCATGTGTTACTAAAAAAAAGTCAGATACTCACCTAAGGAGAGGGAAGGCTCGGTCCTAATGAGCCTCCCCTCTCCTCTCCCGGTGCCCCCGGTGCTGCGCTGGCTCCCCCGTTCAGGGGACTTCGGTAGTCTTCAGGAGCTGAGTCCTCCCCGAAGACAGGCAGCTCCATGCTGCGTATGCGTGAGTGCGTCATAGAGGGCGTTCGCACGTGCGTAGTGTAGAGCGGCCCGTCTTCGAGAGCACTCAGGCTCCCGAAGCATTTCCGAAGCCTCTCTTCGGTGGGGAAACAGCAGTATTTGACCGAAACGGTCGAATACCGCTACGGGAGAGCCAGCGCAACAGCGGGGACCGGGAGAGGAGAGAGAATGCTCTATGGGACCCAGAGCCTCCCTCTCCTTAGGTGAGTATCTGACTTTTTTTTTTCAGTATGGGTTCCCATTAGCACCAGCCCTTAATTAAAGTACACCTTAACTTGTATTAATAAAGTGTTTTTTTTAAGAGCTTTGCTGCGTGTGTGCAAGTTCAGATTTACTAATGCTGGCTGCTCATACATTTGTGCCTTGGCAAACACTTGCTCTCGCAAGCAATATCTCCCACAGCATCTAGTCATCACAAAATCTAGTGATGACACAGGTCATAAAGTTTTATTGGTTGTATGTAAGCTAGAAGTAATTCAAAGTTGGAAAGATAAGCTAATTTTGGCACATTAAAATGCATCTACTGAAGCCTACAAGTTTTTGCACAGAAAGTTCTGCCAAGCACCATCGTTCAGCTCACCAGTAGCTATTGTATTAGTTAAAGCGCACCTGAACTCAGAACTTCCTCTCTGCGCTAAAAAATCCACAACAGCATAATAACCTTTAAAGAAAGACGTTTCTTTGTTACATCTGATACAAATCCTGCAATAAATCTGCAGTGTGTCTACTTCCTGCTTTTACGGAAGCAGAAATATTGTTAACATCCTGTGCTTTCAAATTAGCCTCTGCCGTGGCAGTCAGCTGACACAGCTGAGGGATCAAATAACAACTTGTGATTAGACACAGATGAGGGGGAATTAGACAGGCTAAACTCTCTACATACATAAAGGGGGCATTTCTCTATGTTTTCCTTCCGTGCTGTGCAAGAGTTCAGGTCCACTTTAAAGGACAACTGAAGTGAGAGTGATATGGAGGCTGCCATATTTATTTCCTCTTAAAGGGGAACTTCAGCCTAAACCAACATACTGTCATTAAAGTTACATTAGTTATGTTAATTAGAATAGATAGGTAATATAATCTCTTACCCACCCTATTTTAAAAGAACAGGCAAATGTTTGTGATTCATGGGGGCTGCCATCTTTGTCATGGGGGCAACCATCTTTTTGGTTGAAAGGAGGTGACAAGGAGCAGGAGACACAGTTCCAACTGTCCTGTGTCCTGATAACACCTCCCAGCTGCACACGCTAGGCTTCAAATGTCATATTCAAAATGTAAAAAAAAAAAATGTGCACCAAAACAGCAGAACGAGAGCAATAACTTCAGAAATCCCATCATGCTTTGCACAGCATCCGGGGAAAAAAGCCCGGGCAGTTTTCTTCTGTGCAGCTAAAAATGAGGCTTGGATAAGAGAAACAAAGTTCTGATGCTGTGATACTGTTAAAGAAACACCAGGCCATTTCAGCGCTGCTGAGTTGATTTTTAGTCCGGATGTTCACTTTAAGCAATACGAGTTGCCTGGCAGTCCTGCTGATCCTCTGCCTCTAATACTTTTAGCCATAGCCCCTGAACAAGCATGCAGCAGATCGGGTGTTTCTGACATTATTGTCAGATCTGACTTACATTGTTTCTGGTGTTATTTAGACACTACTGTAGCCAAATAGAGCAGCAGGGCTGCCAGGCAACTGGTATTGATTAAAAGGAAATACATATGGCAGCCTCCATATTCTTCTAATTTCAGTTGCCCTTTAACAAATAAAGAGGTTGATTCACTCGCGTCATTTCCACAGCGTGCTTTAAATGTAATGTGCTGCACGCTATGCGCACTATTACCCGCGTAGCGCACATATACTCAGGAGCGCACGCCATGCTGCTGCTAGCCCTCTGATTGGCTCAGTAGGCTGCCTGTCACTTAACAAGCAGCTTATTGGGCTAATCAGAGTGTGGTGATCACATCCTATATAGTGATTGGACCCGCAGGGCTCAGGGCGGAAGGAGGGTAGTGCTCCTTATTTGCTGGAAGAAGGCTTAAAACCACAGCATAGCATGTGTTCCTGTGTATACGCGCGCTACGAGGCTAACAGCACATGTAGCATGCAGCGCATTACATTTAAAGCACCCTTTTAGTGAATCAACCCCAAAGTTTCTCGCAGAAGTAATTGCTCTAATTGGTGCGCGCACGCGCGCACACACACACACACACACACACACACACACACACACACACACACACACACACACACACACACACACACACACACACACACACACACACACACACACACACACACACGCAATCTTGAGCTCTCATACTACATAGAAGTGCTAAAATTAGCGATCATAGTGATCACATGATCAGGCGGCAAGCATGATGGCTCCTGATCACTGAGGGTCAACTGTCATATGACAGCTGAATCTCCCCTCTCGGGTGCACGCGATCACATTGGGAGCGGAAACAGCGGACGGCGTATGTCCTACACTGCATCAGGCTAGAACAGCCACAAGTGCGCGGCAGGATTTCATATCGGCTTTCCACAAAAGGTTAATATGACTACATCTAGCCAGGAGATGGGCTCACATTAAAAAGGGGCACTATGGCGAAAACTTGTAAAATTTAAAATATGTGCAAACATAGACAAATAAGAAGTATGTTTTTTTTCCAGAGTAAAATGAGCCATAAATGACTTTTCTCCTATGTTGCTGTCACTTACAGTAGGTAGTAGAGGTACTAGAAATCTGACAGAAGCGATAGGTTTTGGACTAGTCCATCTCTTCATGGGGGATTCTCGGCAAGGCTTTTATTTTTTATAAAGATATTCCCTAAATAGGATTTAAACAATGATGCTGGCCAGCTTCCCTGCTCGCTACACAGTTCTATGGCAGTTGGACAGAGCAACTGCCATTCACTAAGTGCTTTTGAAAATAAATAAATCCATGAGAATCCCCCCATGAACAGATGGACTAGTCCAAAACCTGTCGCTTCTGTGATTTCTACTACCTACTGTAAGCGACAGCAACATAGGAGAAAAGTAATTTATGGATCATTTTACTCTGGAAAAAAAAACATACTTTTTATTTGTTGGTACATATTTTAAATTTTACATTTTTTTACATTCATAATGCTCATTTAAAGGACACCCGAAGCAAAAGTAAACAAATGATATAAATGATTGTATCTACCTTTCTTCTCCTAAAAATGACTTTTTAAGATATTACACATTTTTATTTTATGTTTAAATCTACTTTTTTAAGTTTTAACTGTTTTATTGTTTTTGCTCAATGACACATTCATTGAAGTATGCCAGAGCTAAAATCTATTAACTATTGACCCTTTTTATCTCTTTCCTGCTCTCAGAAGCTATTTTCCGCTAGGAAAGTGTTTTAGGCCTGGTGCACACCAAAAACCACTAGCAGATACGCAAAACGCTAGCGGTTTTTGAAACGCATCAAAACCCGCTCGGTGTGCACCAGCCCTTATAGTTAGAATTTCTTATCAGTGAGGGTCACACTGTAGTCACTTCCTGTCTGAGTCAGAACTGAATCAGCCACTTACATACCTGATATTTAACTCTTTCAGGCAGAGAAAGAAAAAAAAGGAACACAGCCTAGTTATTTGTGTGCTAGGCACTGTACATACACATGTCTATCTCATCATGTCACATGCCACCTCGGGTATCCTTTAATGTACTACACCTCCCATGGTGCACTGCGGTGGCCAGGGCGACACTTGCACCGCCGCAGATATGAGCTGCACTTCCATAAGATGGAGCTGCACATTTAGCGGAGGAACTAGGGAGTGGCTCCCTGAAGGTAATTAATACTTAACCTATTTTGGTTCCTGGACGTAGTTTCTACGTCCAGGAACCATGCGCGCTACCGCACGCCCCCGCGGCCGATCGTGCGTGTGCACACGCGCTCCCGGCCTGCGGTTCGTTAGCCAGGCAATCAGTGTATCGGGCTATGGAGCCCGATCACTGATTCCTCTCCCCAGCTGAAAAAGCGACAGCTTCTCTCGGAAGCTGTGCTTTTTCTGGGCGTCTCATTCACGATGCGTCACTCTAAGCGCGTGCTACACTTAGAGTGACGTCATGTAAACAAACTCATGGCCGCCATCTTGTGGCCAAAAAGTAATACTACACCTGAAAAAAAAACACAAAAAGAATTAACACACATTTACATTATAAATCTATTGTTTACCTCCCACCCTCCCAAAACTACCCAAATAAAATGTTTAATATAGAAAAAAAACCCATTACAATAAAAAAAAAAAAAACATGTAAATATTTACCTAAGGGTCTAAACTTTTTAAATATCAATGTAAAGATGAAATATTTCTATATTTTTTTTATTTTAAACTTGTAAATAGTGATAGATGCAAAATGGAAAAAATGCACCTTTATTTCCAAATAAAATATTGTCGCCATACAATGTGATAGGGACATAATTTTAACGGTGTAATAACCAGGACATATGGGCATATACAATACGTGAGTTTTAATTATGGAGGCATGTATTATTTTAAAACTATAATGGCTGAAAACTGAGAAATAATGAATTTTTCCATTTTTTTTCTTATTCTTCCTGTTAAAATGCATTTACAGTAAAGTGGCTCTTAGCAAAATGTACCCCCCAAAGAAAGCCTAATTGGTGGCGGAAAAAACAAGATATAGATCAGTTCATTTTGATAAGTAGTGATAAAGTTATAGGCTAATGAATGGGAGGTGAACATTTCTCACGTGAAAACTACGGAACCTGAATGGGTTAAATCACCACCCCCCCAATGACCCACCTTGGGAAATATGTTTATACATTTATATATTATGATGCTCATATCACATTAATTGTGCTCTGCACAGCCTGAAGCAGAAGGGGGCAGGGATGTGGCTGCTCTGTTCTGCTATTTGTTTCAGAACTGTTACTTCTCCGTTTTTAGTGATTTAATTAAATGTATCAAAAAAACTAAACACTTTCTTTGGCTTTGGTTTGTGTATAGAAATAGCTTTCATTTACTTCACTTTTTTCATTTACTTCCTATGCCTACTTTAGAAGACAATGGAAAAAACGGGTTCTAATTCGGGTTGCAGGTCCAGAGGCTTGCAGGTCGGTTGCAGATATCATATTCACCAACAAAGCAGGCTCCTCCCACCACTGCTCATCTGCTGCTCCCCTCTGCAATCTCTACACTGGCTCCTCCCACCACTTCTCATCTGCTGCTCCCCTCTGTAATCTCTACACCGGCTCCTCCCATCACTCCTCATCTGCTGCTTTTCTCTGCAAGTTTCTACACTGGCTCCACCCACCATTCTTCTCCTGCTGCCCCCTCAGCAATTGCTGCTCCCCTCTGCAATCTCTACACTGGCTCCTCCCACCACTTCCCATCTACTGCTCACCTCTGTAATCTCTACACCGGCTCCTCCCATCACTCCTCATCTGCTGCTTTTCTCTGCAAGTTTCTACACTGGCTCCACCCACCATTCTTCTCCTGCTGCCCCCTCAGCAATTGCTGCTCCCCTCTGCAATCTCTACACTGGCTCCTCCCACCACTTCCCATCTACTGCTCACCTCTGTAATCTCTACACCGGCTCCTCCCATCACTCCTCATCTGCTGCTTTTCTCTGCAAGTTTCTACACTGGCTCCACCCACCACTCTTCTCCTGCTGCCCCACTCAGCAATTTCTACTTTGGCTCCTCCCACCACTACTCATCTCCTGCTCCTCTCTGCAAATCTCTACACTGGCTCCTCCTAACACTCCTCATCTGCTGCTTCTCTCTGCAAATCTCTATACTGGCTCCTCCCACCACTACTCATCTGAAAATCTCTACACTGGCTCCTCCTACCACTCCTCATTGGCTGCTACTCTCTGCAGACCTCTTCACTCGCTCCTCCCACTACTCCTCATCTGCTGCTCCTCTCTGCAAATCTCTAAACTGGCTCCTCCCATCACTCCTCATCTGCTGCTTCTCTCTGCAGATCTCTGCACTGCTCATGGTGCTTTGCAATAGCCCAGGCAACCCAAGACATTGCGGGGGCCCACTTCACTCTTTCATCCTGAATATGCAGAGCAGCGCAGGGAGAAGTGTATGTTACCTGTTACCATCCCTGGGTCAGATCCTCTCTTCAGAGCACAGCCCATTGCACAGCCGCATAGCTCTGTACGGCTTCCAGAAGTTCTGTCACGTGACCTGCAGGAACACCGGGGACTGGAGCAGAACTCTGCGGCTGCATACCGGGCTGTGAGGTGAGGAGAGGAGAGTGGGTGTGACCCGCCCTGCATGCAGGTAATATATACCCCCTCCTGCACTACTCTGGTATCCTGAGGTCACAAAGGCCACCTAATTCTATGGGGTGGGGTTGAGGGGGCAAAGGGGCACAGAGCAGGGCTGGTTCTAGACTTTTTGCTGCCTGAGGCAAACTTGTGAGGATGCGCCCCCTCCGATTTGGAATGTTCGCACAGCACCTCACAATTTACTCTGCTTCATTTAATGTTCTCACGTGACATGCTGCAGCTCAACATAACATAATAGACAAGAGTCTGTGACAAACACACTGCTCACCCTTAGCCACTCCATTCCTCCTCAGTCAGGACAGTAGTGCCACCTCCTCCCTTCTGCTGTGCAAGTCAGATGAAACACTGCTGCTCTCCTGCCTCCCCCCTCCTCACTCACTGTCAGACTCCTCACACAGCACAACAAGCTGCTTTTCCCCAATGATGCTCTCCTGCCTCCCCCCTCCTCACTCACTGTCAGACTCCTCACACAGCACAGCAAGCTGCTTTCCACCAATGATACTCTCCTGCCTCCCCCCTCCTCTCTCACTGCCAGACTCCTCACACAGCACAACAAGCTGCTTTTCCCCAATGATGCTCTCCTGCCTCCCCCCTCCTCACTCACTGTCAGACTCCTCACACAGCACAACAAGCTGCTTTTCCCCAATGATGCTCTCCTGCCTCCCCCCTCCTCACTCACTGTCAGACTCCTCACACAGCACAACAAGCTGCTTTTCCCCAATGATACTCTCCTGCCTCCCCCTCCTCACTCACTGTCAGACTCCTCACACCACACAACAAGCTGCTTTTCCCCAATGATGCTCTCCTGCCTCCCCCCTCCTCACTCACTGTCAGACTCCTCACACAGCACAACAAGCTGCTTTTCCCCAATGATGCTCTCCTGCCTCTCCCCTCCTCACTCACTGTCAGACTCCTCACACAACACAATAAGCTGCTTTTCCCCAATGCTGCTCTCCTGCCTCCCCCTCCTCACTCACTGTCAGACTCCTCACACAGCACAACAAGCTGCTTTCCCCCAATGCTGCTCTCCTGGCTCCCCCCTCCTCACTCACTGTCAGACTCCTCACACAGCACAACAAGCTGCTTTTCCCCAATGCTGCTCTCCTGCCTCCCACCTCCTCACTCACTGTCAGACTCCTCACACAACACAATAAGCTGCCTTTCCCCAATGATGCTCTCCTGCCTCCCACCTCCTCACTCACTGTCAGACTCCTCACACTGCACAATAAGCTGCTTTTCCCCAATGCTGCTCTCCTGCCTCCCACCTCCTCACTCACTGTCAGACTCCTCACACTGCACAATAAACTGCTTTTCCCCAATCATGCTCTCCTGCCTCCCCCCTCCTCACTCACTGTCAGACTCCTCACACAACACAATAAGCTGCTTTTCCCCAATGCTGCTCTCCTGCCTCCCACCTCCTCACTCACTGTCAGACTCCTCACACTGCACAATAAGCTGCTTTTCCCCAATGATGCTCTCCTGCCTCCCCCCTCCTCACTCACTGTCAGACTCCTCACACAGCACAACAAGCTGCTTTTCCCCAATGCTGCTCTCCTGCCTCCCCCTCCTCACTCACTGTCAGACTCCTCACACAGCACAACAAGCTGCTTTTCCCCAATGATGACCTTTTCACCTCGCTCTCCTCTTGCTTCTCCTCCTACTCTGACTGCATGCTGTTAGTGTAAACACAGTACAAACATACTGCCTGTGTAATCTCTGTGCCTGATGCAAGTGTTTCCCCTTGCTTCATGAGAGAACCGGCCCTGGCACAGAGGCAATCCTATTCTAGTAACTTGGGCTGGGGGGCCTGGGAATCAACTAAAAGGGAGGAGTGAGGAGGGCGTGTCACTCGCACTGGTAATGTATCGCTCCACTGGCGCACTCTGCATCTAACCAGGAGCTGCCCCCCTAAGCACCGCCCCCCGAATGGCAGGGGTCGCAAGGGGTATTGTCACGCACATGAAAACAGCTGTGTTTGGTTGAGAATAGTCTAGTGCGACACAGCTAATTTCAGTGCAGAGCTGTGCCAATGATTTGGCCTCCACCACAGCCCGTAATGTGAATTAAGGCTGCAGCGGTGCTCGTGACTATTTTGGGCGCCTGCATTTGCCAGGGCTCAAATTAGCAAAAAACAAGGCAGTTCGGCCACCGGCAATAGCTGGTCCCCGAATAACATGCCCCCCTCTTCCGAGTTGCTACAACTTGGAGGGGGGATAGCACTAACACCACCCCAGATTTTCAGCAGGCGCAGGGTGAGCCGTCTTTCGGCTTTACCCTGCCCCGTTTTTAAAAGTAAGCGCCTAGTGTTAGTACCGGCTTCGGATTCCACCAACTCCTATATTGTAAGCCTGATTAGGCAGGTTCTCTTCGCTTCCTGTGCCATAGTTTCTACTTGCCGTGTGCAGGTTTGTCATCAGCCCCCTCCACCCATGTATTGTGCTGCGTTACATGTTGGTGCCCTAATAAGAGACAACAAATCAATGGACTTCATGTTTTTCTTGCTTTGTAGGAAATGCTGAACCAGTCAGATGTTAGGCTTGCCATGTACTATCAACATGTTTGCGGTTTGTAAATGACGATATGACATCCAAGTCTCTTCCGATGTTGCCCAATGGAAAGCAGCCAGCCCACACGGATAATTATCTGCTGGCACCAGAATCATCGTTATCACATAACAATCCTGTGAGTGCCCAGCGGACTTCCACCTACAAGACAGGGTGAGGCCAACCAGTGGCAACAGTCACTCCCACACCCTGGAAAGCACATAGTTACACCACCAGCCAGGTAAGGCAACTCTGCCAGGACCCTCGTAGTTTAAAGAGAACCTGAAATGGGGAATGAAAAAGAAACTATGCATACCTGGGGCTTCCTCCAGCCCCCTCCAGGGTTATTGCTCCCTCGCCATCCTCCTCCGCCTCCTTGTTCTTCTGCAACTGGACCCAGAAAGTCCTCCGGTCCAGGGCCAACTGCGCATTAGCACCGAATCGCTGGGAACGTTCTGCGCCTGCTCTGCACCAACTGGCCCCTACTGGACAACTTACCGTGGCAAGTTGTGGAGCAACGAGGAGGCGGAGGACCGCGAGGGAGCAATAACCCTGGAGGGGGCTGGAGGAAGGTATGTATCGTTTCTTTTTCATTCCCCATCTCAGTTACACTAAGCATTGACATAGCATTTGCAGAAGATACAAAAATGGAACACCGAGAGCCGCCAGTAGCGCAGTAGGTTAGAATAATGATAAATAATGTTGTACGTAAAATGATACTCACAGACAAGGGTTACCGCTAAGACAACCACTGATTAAACAGGTGGGGAGATTACGCCTGACCCCACTCAGGTGAGGAAGACGCTCTCTGTAGATAGGGAAAAAGGAGGCCCCTCCACCAAGGGTGGACTCAAACATTGCATAAGAAACACTTAATATGAAGCACCAATCAGAGATAAAATACACTAAAACAGTTTAAAAAGGGGTGGACTTACGTTTCGCAGGTATTACTCTGCGTCATTGGGCAAAATAGGGAGTGACTGGAATGAGTGTAGTCCAAACCAAGCCTTTAGTTTGAACTACACTTGTTCCAGTTACTCCCTATTTTGCCTGATGATGCGGGTTATACCTGCAAAACGCGTTGCACTGTGGAGTAGTCAAAGCCAAATTTTGCCTCAAATGCAACAAAGTCGGGTCTTCTTTGGGGAGTTAAGTCCACCACTACCTCCCTTTTTATACAGTTTCAAGCGTATTTTATTCTTTGATTGGCACCTTTGGTTAAGTGTATTCTTACCCATTGAAATAGTGTTACTCACAAACCTTTCTTTAAGGAAGTCCTCAAATTCTTTACAGTTCTTCCGGCCATCGTTCATGTGCTGGAGAAGGCAGTCATAGCCGGCTGTGCTGGTGATGTCAGTACTCTGCAACCAAACACAATGCCATCAGGAAACATGCTCAAGGGCAACAGAAGCAGCATAGCAAAAATACTGACTGTCTGCTAAACCTTACAGTTATTCATTAAGACACACCTGAAGCAAAAATGTAAAAAAGATACATCAGTAGCAGGAAGTGTCTCGATGGACCAGAGGCTTCCCAGATCCACCCAGGGCTGTGGAGTTGGAGTCGGAGCAATTTTGGGTACCTGGAGTCGGAGATGGAGTTAGTGCTTTCATAAACTGAGGAGTCTGAGTCAGAGTCGGATGATTTTTGTACCAAATCCACATCCCTAGTAAGTATTATACTAAGGAATTGAAGTTGAGGAGTCAGAGCCATTTTGGACTCCTGGAGTCAGAGTCGATGGTTTCATAAACTGAGTAGTCAGAGTTGGAGTCGGATGGTTTTTGTACCGACTCCATAGCCTTGAATCCACCTACATCCAACTGTTCCAGCGTAGGGTCCCTCTATGCCTACTTGCCTCACACCAGTGTAATGGTTATTTTACAGTTGCACTCGCCACTGTAGGCAAGCGCATCTGCACTGGGCATGCACAAGTAAGGTGTATTCATGCCCAGTAGGATGAAGCGCTCACGCATGAAGGAAAAAAGTCATGCACAGGAGGCTTTGTTCAACTGGGCATGTGCAAACCCCACTCGCACATGCCCAGTCTGGATGCGCTTGTTCCAGCACTGGAACAGAACCATGCCATCTAGAACATAGTACCAAGAGACCAGGAACTGCATGGATCCCGTCAAGATGAGTTAACATATAGCGCTGTGCATGCGTAACCCCACCAGCCTCCCACCCCTGCGACTCAGGCAATGCATTGCATCACCCACCTTTAGAAGCGGGCCTGGCTAGATAGTATTATGGTCTGTAAAGATACCAGTGCGCACTCCAAAGTGATCAATATCTGAAAAGAAAGCACAAAGCCCCCATAGTGTGATACTGTAACTGATAAAAGGTCAGCAGCGCACAGTGACAATAACATCAGAATCCTCAATCAATCAGGCAAGGGCTCACCGGATCCATAAAAGGTACTAGGCCTAAAAGATAAACTGAAATCGCGATCACCAAGATCACAATTTTTGAAATCGCCAAAGCGGCAATTATCGCGATCACGTCATTTCCACATGGGGAAGTTTGAAGAAGTGGCTTCAAACTTCCCCGAATTCCCAGCGTGTGCAGCCCGCAGCGTTGGACATAACCTCCGCACGAGTCGAAACGCTGTCCGTCCTCTATTGCCATCTGTGGGCTCTTGTGCTTCGCAGAACTCCAGGTTCCTCTATGTCACATGACATACAGGAAGTATTCCGTGCATTAGAGCCTGCAGGAGGCGAAGTGGATAGATGGGCATCGCTGGACTCCTGCTGGAAGCTATGTCCAGAACTGATGCAGCTTGCGAGACAGAGTGGGCACAGAGATACACAGAGTGGGCACAGAGAAAGAGCGGGAACAGAGAGAGACACAGGAGAGACAGAGAGAAACAGAGAGAAACAGAGCGGGCACAGAGACACAAAGGGGGCAAGAGAAAGACCCAGAGGAGGCATAAAGAGGCAAAGGGGGCACAAAGAGAGACGGGGACAGAGGGGATACAAACAGGCAAATAGATGAAACAAAGCTTGATTAGAAGGAAATCGTGAATCAAATCGAAATCGCAATTTCAGACAGAAATCGCTCAATTCTACTTTTTCCTAAAATCGTTCAGGCGTAAAAGGTAAGGTGCCCAGTGGAGCCAGTGTGCGTTGACGTCATTACATTTGAGGAATAGAGCGCTCGTGTAGCTTGTATGCTCCTGTGAAAGTTCACTGGCAGGACGCTGCGGTGTTTAAACTTACACTGCCCCGGAGATCTAATGTGCTGTGTACCTTAACTTTTATGGATCCTTGTGGATGCTTGCTGGAATAAACTTTTATCGGAGGAATCGTTCCTGGGTTATCCTTATTGGCTGGATGACAGCCTAAGCGCTAGATCTAGGTGGTGTATGAGGTGGCAACTATCCGGTGAGCCCCTGTCTGATTGATTGAGGATTCTGATGTTATGGTCACTGTGCGCTGCTGACCTTTTATCAGTTGCAGTATTACGCTGTGGGAGCTTTGTGCTTTCTTTTTCAGATATTGATCACTATGGAGTGTGCACTGGTATCTTCATAGACTGTATTTTATCGTGGAACCTTATCTACGTGCGAACCCACTATCAGTTGCTGATACTGGACTCTTTATGCGGTTGGCGCAGTATATCTGAATGTCTGAATTTTACTAGATAGTATTATGGCAGCAACAAACATGAGCTAGGACAAGCTTCAAGAGGCAGTAGATTATAGAGAGGCCTGGAGTGCTGCGGTCCATGTGGTCGCAAAGAGGTGGACAATACTGAACAGCAACTGAACAACAAAGAGTGAAGTTGCTATGCAAGCAGAAAAACCACAGAAAGTGCATGATTCATTCATCTATTGTGCTACAAGTTCAGTGAATCTAGGGCCAACGGGAAGAAGATCCTACTGCCGGCACGTGATTCTGAAAGTATTACAAGATCTACACAACAGACAGAAACAACAGGCAAACAACAACAGACAGACACAACAGGCAGGCACAACAGACACACACAACAGATAAGGCCCATACATACGGCGTACAAATGTCTGTACAGACACGTGTCGCGTGACAGTTCGTGAGACAGTTCGCACGTGTGTATACGCTAAGTGACAAAGACAGTCTGCAGACAAAATCTTGTCTGAGCGATTCAACTGGTGAATCTCTTGTGACCTTTGTCGCATGAACCGTCGCTTAGTCTGTTGGTGTCCTGTCATTTGTATACGAAAGTCTTCTACAGACGGTGGAGTCGCTACCATAGTACTACTACTATACGTAGTCTGTGGCAGACGGCTTCCGTCGTTTCTTCGCTCTTTCTGTTGTCTCGTGTGCACAACTGTCGCAAAACTCAAATTGTCGCTGCCATAAAAATGCTGTTGCCTCTTGTCTGTTTGTCGCTGCCTCACAACTACGGACCAATGAATGCCGTGTGTATGGGCCTACAGACACAACAGAAAGACACAACAAACCGACACAACAGGCAGACACAACAAACAGACACAACAGGCAGACACAACAGACAGACAAAACAGGCAGACACAATAAACAGACACAACAGGCAGACACAACAGAAAGACACAACAGACAGACGCAACAAACAGACACAATAGGCAGGCCCAACAGACAGACAAAACAGGCAGACACAACAGGCAGAAACAACAGGCAGAAACAACAGGCAGGTACAACAGGCAGGTACAACAGGCAGGTACAACAGGCAGACACAACAGGCAGACACAACAGGCAGGCCTAACAGACAGACAAAACAGGCAGACACAATAAACAGACACATCAGGCAGAAACAACAGACAGACACAACAGGCAGGTACAACAGGCAGGCCCAACAGACAGACAAAACAGGCAGACACAATAAACAGACACATCAGGCAGAAACAACAGGCAGGCACAACAGGCAGGCACAACAGACAGACAAAACAGGCAGACACAATAAACAGGCAGAAACAACAGACAGACACAACAGGCAGGTACAACAGGCAGACACAACAGGCAGGCACAACAGACAGACAAAACAGGCAGACACAACAGGCAGGCCTAACAGACAGACAAAACAGGCAGACACAATAAACAGACACATCAGGCAGAAACAACAGACAGACACAACAGGCAGGTACAACAGGCAGACACAACAGGCAGGCCTAACAGACAGACAAAACAGGCAGACACAATAAACAGACACATCAGGCAGAAACAACAGGCAGGTACAACAGGCAGGCACAACAGGCAGGCACAACAGACAGACAAAACAGGCAGACACAATAAACAGGCAGAAACAACAGACAGACACAACAGGCAGGTACAACAGGCAGACACAACAGGCAGGCACAACAGGCAGGCACAACAGACAGACAAAACAGGCAGACACAAAGACACAATAAACAAACACAACAGGCAGGCACAACAGGCAGGCACAACAGGCAGACAAGTACAATCTAGGGCTCGTTTCCACTGTTGCGGTGCGGAATCGCCTGGATTCCACCGCGGACGAAATCGCATGCGGATGCGTTTCCGCATGCTATTTTTCCCGCGATTCCGCATGCGATTTCGCATGGCTAAGAAGCAGGCGAATTTAACCATGTCACTGCCTGTGTAAATTGCCATAGCATTACATGCGAAATCGCACGCAAAATCGCGGGGGAAACCGCATGACAAAGCCGCATGCAATTTCCCTATTAAAAGCATTGCGGGCGATTCGCCCGCATTCCAGCTGCACGCGAAATCTGACGGCTCTGCCATGCAGATTACCCCGCACACCAAAACGCACCCGCACGATGCACAAGTGGAAACAATCCCATCCACTTGTATTGCCTATGCAAATCCGCATGCAGATTCGCTATAGTGGAAATGAGCCCGTAGTCTTATAAAAAGAAAACAATGTACCTACAGTATATTCCTTCCCAATTTCTTATTTCACAATGTATTATTTAACCAGATAAACATCTCAACATCATCTGAATAATAACGCCCGTTCCTTCCCTCTTTCCTTTATATAATGTTTCTTCCTCTTCTCTTTTCTCTATCTTTCATGATCAGCTAATAATAATCTACCTTGTTTGTATAGGATTGTCTCTGCCCCTCCACTTCCCTTTCTATTTCACCACGTTTCATACAGAAAAAGCCACAAGTTTTATTAGGTATATTTTTTATCATGCTGATATCTTCTGCAGCACTGTACAGAGTACATAGTCATGTCACTGGCTGTCCTCAGAGAAGCTCACAGTCTAATCCTACCATAGTCATAGTCCAATGTCCTACCATATTATTATTATTATGTATTTATATAGCACTGACATCTTCTGTAGCACATTACAGAGTACATAGCGATGTCACTGACTGTCTTCAGAGGAGCTCACACTCTAATCCTACCATAGTCATAGTCTAATGTCCTACCATATTATTATTATGTATTTATATAGCACTGACATCTCCTGCAGCACTTTACAGAGTACATAGTCATGTCACTGACTGCCCTCAGAGAAGCTCACAATCTAATTCTACCATAGTCATAGTCTAATGTCCTACCATATTATTATTGTGCATTTATAAAGCACTGACAGCTTCTGCAGCACATTACAGAGTACATAGTCATGTCACTGACTGTACTCAGAGGAGCTCACAATCTAATCCTACCATAGTCATAGTCTAATGTCCTACCATATTATTATTATGTATTTATATAGCACTGACATCTGCTGCAGCACTTTACAGAGTACATAGTCATGTCACTGACTTCCCTCAGAGGAGCTCACAATCTAATCCTACCATAGTCATAGTCTAATGTCCTACCATATTATTATTATGTATTTATATAGCACTGACATCTTCTGCAGCACATTACAGAGTACATAGTCATGTCACTGACTGTCCTTAGAGGAGCTCACACTCTAATCCTACCATAGTCATAGTCTAATGTCCTACCATATTATTATTATGTATTTATATAGCACTGACATCTGCTGCAGCACTTTACAGAGTACATAGTCATGTCACTGACTGTCCTCAGAGGAGCTCACAATCTAATCCCTACAATAGTCATAGTCTAATGTCCTACCATATTATTATTATGTATTTATATAACACTGACATATTCTCCAACACTGAGGCCGGTTTTATACTGGATTTGTGCAATGTGATGCGCAACGGTGCGGCGATAGGTTCATATGCATAGATCCACCGCCTGGTTAGTGCTGGGCAGGAAGTACATCACTGGGATCCCCCTCGGTCCGCACAGTATGGCACCGTGCTCCCATCGTGCACACTGCCTGTGTCGCCCATTGACTTGCATTACTGCATAATCCATGTGGTAAGCACGGATCATGCAGTAACGCACTGCAGACTTTAGCGTCAGCGCTGCAGTGATTTGAATACTTCCAGCGCACTGCGTGAACTGCCCTTGCAGCGAGGAAGCGGCAGGAAAGAGTCCTGCGGTGCGACGCCAGTGTGCAAGAGGCCTCAAGGATTCCCACATAAACGAAACAGAGTATGTGATGCAAAACGTCATAAGGTATAGTTATTAAACCCCACAATGTGACGCCACTCAGTTAACTACCTGGTATCTCCCGTCATTCAATCAATGGGGATGGGGGATCATGTTGTAGAGGAACCTGGGAGGATTCAGGAGACTCCCAGACATAAGTTTAGCTGAGCCTTGCTGAGATCCTGCAATGCTGAATTTAAACAATAACAACTGTCTGTAACTTTAAATTATTTTGCTTGGCAGCTCCCAGGCTTCCTAGTGAGACAGAAGTCTGTTCTTATAACTCACACAATATAAAGCTAACTACTCAGGACACACAGATGGGGCTGGCTGATGTTATTAGCTTGTGGCTGACACAGTGAGCTCTGCCAGGAAGTTGCTGGCTTGCCCGAGGCCCGGGAACACCCTACCCATCTGTCCGGCTGGTCTGACAAGTTTTTTAGGTAAGCTGTCACGTGTAGATCTAGTGACGTGACCTGCACAGCTGCCAACTGTCCCTAATTTCCTGCAGGGCTGTAGAGCGATACAAAAATCCTCCAACACCTCAGTTTAGGATTCCTCCAACTCCGACTCCTCTCCTTTGCATATAACAATCTTGTTGATTGAAAGTATGTAAGATACAAGGCATCTCGTCACTGCCAATGCTTAGTAATTTTAAGCTCCTGGCCAGGAAGCTGACACTTTACCTTGTCAGCCATCCTGGCCTGTCTTTGTCAACGTGAACGCCCCATTATGTCGACTGTATAATAAGAATCACCAGAGCCCCATACCAGCCGGGTTCCAGTGTGTAGCCCTGCTACTTTGCACAAAAAGGCCTCTACCTTTTCTATAGCTGATATAGAAAATGCCAAGGCCATATTCTGCAAAGGAGGCAGATCTATGCACCGGAACCCAGCTGATATGGGGTTCAAGTGAATCTTATTAAACAGACAATGGCCTCGATTCATAAAGCATTCCCGCATGCGGAAATGCTAAAAACAGCTCACTTTATCGACCACATAGAAAAATGTGTATTCATAAAGGCTGTTTCCGGATGCGAAGCGGATTTTCCCGAGCAGAGCGATAAATCCCCGCATTGTGCGGCGATTCTATGCGGAAATGTGACAAAATGTCAATTCATAAAAATTAGAGCAAGCGGTATGCGGACGGGGATTACCGCTACCTCGGATATGGCGAGAAGTGTGCGTTGTTGGGACATTCAAAATTTAAGGGCCCGGTGTCACTACAGCGATTAGCGGGCTATTCCCACTATTCATCAAAGCGTTAGCGCTTTTAAAGGGCTAGTGCTATTCTAACCTTATGGCAGTGATCTCACTGCCGCGATTGGCGCAGATCGTGGGGGATTAGCACCAATCGCAAAACGTGTTACCTACAGCATTTTGCCACGATTCTGGAGCGATCGTGGTACAGTGCTTAACAAAGTTGACCGCGATCGTTCTGATTCACGGAAGTGTACAGTGATTTTACCGTGCTAATCACAGTAAAATCACTTGCGCTTTTAATTGTGAATAAACACTTAAGCATTAGTGTACCTCTGTATGTTTTTTATGTACACCAGAGATGAATTTTAACTAAACTTAGCTGTACAGTATCTGCTAAATAGAAATCAAAACTAGTCCTTGGTAAAGTAACGGTCCAATTTCTAGCAAAAAAACGTTCGAGCAATCAGAAATTCTGATCGGAAATGAAATATTGTAATAAATCATTCACTACACCATCAACGAACCAATCTTTGCTTCCTATCTATCACAACCAACAAGAAAATCCAAATTTTGATTCGACGAAAATTCATTCGGGTGACATTTTTTTCACTCATTCATATTCGATTGTGTCCACCAATGGAGATTATTTACAACCAATCCGATCAGAATTTCTGATCGCTCGAACGATTTTTCGCTAGAAATTGGATCGCTAGTGGCCACCTTAAAGAGAATCTGTATTGTTAAAATCGCTCAAAAGTAAACATACCAGTGCGTTAGGGGACATCTCCTATTACCCTCTGTCACAATTTCGCCGCTCCTCGCCGCATTAAAAGTGGTTAAAAACAGTTTTTAAAAGTTTGTTTGTAAACAAACAAAATGGCCACCAAAACAGGAAGTAGGTTGATGTACAGTATGTCCACACATAGAAAATACATCCATACACAAGCAGGCTGTATACAGCCTTCCTTTTGAATCTCAAGAGATCATTTGTGTGTTTCTTTCCCCCATGCACTGAAGTTTCAGGCTGCTCTTTTCTTCCTGCAAACAGCTTTGCCCTTGTTTGTAATTCCTCAGTATGTGAAAGCCCAGCCAGCTCAGAGGACGATTTATCCAGCTTGTAAAAGATAAGAGAGAGAAGAGAGAAGCTGCTCTAATCCTAAATAACACACAGGCAGTGTGCATACAGGGGCCAGGAAAGGGGAGTTCATAGCAGAACCACAACACTGAAGAACTTGGCAGCCTTCCAGACACAGGCTGACAAGTCTGACAGGGGAAAGATACATTGATTTATTACAGAGATGGTGATAGTAGAACGTGCTGCAGTTAGCCAGAACACCTTAGAATAGCTTTTGGAACTTGTAGGATGATAAAAAACAGGATGCAATTTTTGTTACGGAGTCTCTTTAAGAGTACTTATAGAAGGTACACAGAATCACAAAGATCAGGCCCTAGGCAATCTAACCGTGGGTACATGTAATAATGCCTATACATAGTACAAGAAAAATGTTTGATTTTCCTGTTTATTCGACAAAAATAATCGAATCAAAAATAATCTATTATATTCGATCTAACGGAATAATCAAACTAAATTATCTAATCGAAACAAAAATTGTACCATGTATGGGCACCATTAGAGTGATGTGCAGGTAATCTGCATGAGAATGGCTGGTAATGTTGTGCGCATGTGCGTCACGAGTCTTAGCAAACTGTACATGCGCAGGATGCTCGCAAATTAAGCAATGTATAGACCCCTTCAGATAAGATCACATTAATTAAATCTGCTAAGGATCTATTAACCCCAACATATCCAGTGGATTTACTTTCAATTGATTTTGGACAGTTTATTAATTTAAAGGGGTGATTAGGGGTAGGGGTGACAGTTCATCCCACAGATGGGTGGCAGAAGAGGCAGAGCATGGTACTCACTGCCATACCACCCACTTAAAGGAGAACTGTAGTGAGAGGTATATGGAAGCTGCCATACAGTGGGTTGCAAAAGTATTCGGCCCCCTTGAAGTTTTCCACATTTTGTCACATTACTGCCACAAACATGAATCAATTTTATTGGAATTCCACGTGAAAGACCAATACAAAGTGGTGAACACGTGAGAAGTGGAACGAAAATCATACATGATTCCAAACATTTTTTACAAATAAATAACTACAAAGTGGGGTGACAAGAAGAAAGTCATTGTTAACAGAAAGCATAAGAAGTCCCGTTTGCAGTTTGCCACAAGCCATGTTTTGTTTTAAACCATTCCATTGATGCCCTGGCTTTATGCTTAGGGTCGTTGTCCTGCTGGAAGGTGAACCTCCGCCCCAGTCTCAAGTCTTTTGCAGTCTCCAAGAGGTTTTCTTCCAAGTTTGCCCTGTATTTGGCTCCATCCATCTTCCCATCACCTCTGACCAGCTTCCCTGTCCCTGCTGAAGAGATGCACCCCCGAGCATGATGCTGCCACCACCATATTTGACAGTGGGGATGGTGTGTTCAGAGTGATGTGCAGTGTTAGTTTTCTGCCACACATAGCATTTTGCATTTTGGCCAGAGTTCCATTTTGGTCTCATCTGACCAGAGCGCCTTCTTCCACATGGTTGCTGTGTCCCCCACATGACTTGTGGCAAACTGTAAACGGGACTTCTTATGCTTTCTGTTAACAATGGCTTTCTTCTTGCCACTCTTCCATAAAGGCCAACTTTGTACAGTGCATGACTAATAGTTGTCCCATGGACAGAGTCTCCCACCTGAGCTGTAGATCTCTGCAGCTCGTCCAGAGTCACCATGGGCCTCTTGACTGCATTTCTGATCGGCGCTCTCCTTGTTCGGCCTGTGAGTTTAGGTGGATGGCCTTGTCTTGGTAGGTGTACAGTTGTGCCATACTCCTTCCATTTCTGAATGATCGCTTGAACAGTGCTCCGTGAGATGTTCAAGGCTTTGGAAATCTTTTTGTAGCCTAAGCCTGCTTTAAATTTCTCAATAACTTGATCCCTGACCTGTCTTGTGTGTTCTTTTGAGTTTTGACTTCACGGTGTTGTTGCTCCCAATATTCTCTAAGACAACCTCTGAGGCCCTCACAGAGCAGCTGTATTTGTACTGACATTAGATTACACACAGGTGCACTCTATTTAGTCATTAGCACTCATCAGGCAATGTCTATGGGCAACTGACTGCACTCAGATCAAAGGGGGCCGAATAATTATGCACACCCCACTTTGCAGTTATTTATTTGTAAAAAAAATGTTTGGAATCATGTATGATTTTCCTTCCACTTCTCACATGTACACCACTTTGTATTGGTCTTTCATGTGGAATTCCAATAAAATTGATGCATGTTTGTGGCAGTAATGTGACAAAATGTGGAAAATTTCAAGGGGGCCGAATACTTTTGCAAGCCACTGTATTTATTTCCTTTTAAACAATACCAGTTGCCTGGCAGCCCTGCTGGTCTATTTGGCTGAAGTAGTGGCTGAATCACACCAGAAACAAGCATGCAGCTTATCTTGTCATATCTGTCAAAATTGTCAGAAACACCTGATTTGCTGCATGCAGAGGATTAGCAGGATAGCCAGGTAACTGGTATTGCTTAAATGGAAAACAAATGGAAACAAATATGGCAGCCTTCATATACCTCTCACTCCAGTTCTCCTTTAAGCCACACCCCTAATCACACACTACTGTCATACCACTAGTCACACATACCCAGGGCCGGGCCGCCCATAAGGCAGGGTGAGGCAGGTTCCTCAGGCGGCAGAAGTGGGGGGCAGCACCTGCCTGGCCGTGGGTGGGGAGGGCGCAGAGCTGGAGGATGTAGCAGCCAGGACGAGGGAGCGGCGGGGAGGGGGGTCAGAGTCCCCCCTCCCTCACCTGGGGCTCCCCCGTCCAGGCTTCACCTCCAGCTATTTCCCCGGGATTACTGTCAGTGGGCGGAGTTGCAGGAAGTGGTGCGGTGGTGGAACGCAGCCTGGACTGGAAGAAGGTGAGTAATTGCCTTTGCTCCTCTCTTACTGACGGACAGTAATCCCCGGCATATAGCTGGAGGGAAGGCGCGGGCGGGGGAGCCCCAGGTGAGGGAATGTGGGGTCTGACCCCCCTCCCCGCCGCTGTGCCCACTGCTCCCCCTTCCTGGCTGCTTCCCCCTCCAGAGATACTGGGGTCAAAGTAACTGGGGGGGGGGGGGGGGGGGGGGGCGGCGGCATCCTCACAAGTTTGCCTCAGGCGGCAAAAAGTCTAGAACCGGCCCTGCGCCTACCATAACTATTTCATCAGAAAAATATGTTGTTTTATAATACAAACCACACTGGTCCATTTTCGTTCATATTAACATTTGAAAATAAGAAATATAACTAGGATGGGAATAAAGTTAAACATGTGTTACAGTAGAAAAATACATATAGTTACACAGATCTGTACATCAGTCATGAGAGAGGGATAAATACGGAGGAAAGTGGGACAGAGGGACAGGGGGATAGTGGGACAGAGGGACAGGGGGACAGAAGGACAGGGGGACAGAGGGACAGGAGGAAAGTGGGACAGAGGGACAGGGGGATAGTGGGACAGGGGGACAGAGGGACAGGGCGATAGGGGGACAGAGGGACAGGGGGATAGTGGGACAGGGGGACAGAGGGACAGAGGAACAGGGGGATAGTGGGACAGGGGGACAGAGGGACAGAGGAACAGGGAGATAGTGGGACAGGGGGACAGGGGGACAGAGGGACAGGGGGATAGTGGGACAGAGGGACAAGGGGACAGGAGGACAGAGGGACAGGGGGACAGAGGGATTGGGTTTCCAAAGAGTGAAGAGGGACAGTTGGGAGCTCTGCTCACTGCCTCTGCCAGGACATCAATATTCCAGATCACATATCTAATGACAAGGCAGTGCATCAATCACTGGGGTCCAACTGATTTCTGATCAGGGAGCGATCGGTCACCTGCTGGATGAGGCATTGCTGACCTGTGTATGGCCAGCTTAAAGAGGCCCTGTAGTGACTATAGTAGAATTCAGTAAATTATTCAGGATACCCACTTTTACAGTAGTTTTCCTGGTTTCAGCATCAGAAACACTTCCTTTAACTAACTAAAATATCACACCTTATCAAAGATATTGCACCTTATGAAAAGATATCACACTTTATGAAAAGATATCATAGTGAGCGCTACGAACCCGCAGGGGCTAAGGGCAGGATGAGTGCCACTGTAAATTAGCCGGCCTAAGTTTGTAGCGCTCGCTATGCTACTCTGATAAGGCGTGTTAACTTTGATAAGGTGTGATATCTTTGATAAGGTGTGATATGTTTGATAAGGTGTGATATCTTTGATAAGGAGTGATATCTTTGATAAGATGTGATATCTTTGATAAGGTGTGATATCTTTGATAAGATGTGATATCTTTGATAAGGTGTGATATGTTTGATAAGGTGTGATATCTTTGATAAGATGTGATATCTTTGATAAGGTGTGATATGTTTGATAAGGTGTGATATCTTTCATAAGGTGTGATATCTTTCATAAGGTGTGATTTCTTTGATAAGGTGTGATATCTTTGATAAGATGTGATATATTTGATAAGGTGTGATATCTTTGATAAGGTGTGATATCTTTCATAAGATGTGATATCTTTGATAAGGTGTGATATCTTTGATAAGGTGTGATATATTTGATAAGATGTGATATCTTTGATAAGGTGTGATAACTTTGATAAGGTGTGGTATTTGAGTTATCACGGTTTAGTGAATCAAGTCCATGGTGTGCAAGAGGCCTAAAGATGATCGTACTATCAGGGAAAAGTGTTTCAGAAGATCTAAAACAAAGTAGCAACAGGAGCGGGGGTACAAGTTAAACCAGTCTGGCGATCCAGCTGCAAGGTGTTCCTGGAGGTCACAGAACTTGTCCTGCAGAGCACTCCAGGAATTTGCTGAGATTGCAGGGGATTCCGGTGGCTCCGCCTCCACAGACACCACAATTCACCTTTGGACCAGCGACAACTAGATTATACGAGATCAAATCAAATGTTTTTCTCTAACTTCCTCATGATTAAGATAACATTTCCTGGCCTTCTCTATATATTTTTAAAAAATACAGAACACTTCCCTCAGAGTTGTGCCCAACTCTGAGGACACAACGTAATATAACGGCTGTTCACCTAGTAAGCAGAGGCCCAGAGTGTTACCTTAAAGAGCACCTGTAGTGAAAATAACATCATGAATAAAATTGCTTATCGTTTACAATATTCATTTATATATTATTTAGTCAGAGTTTGCCTGTTGTAAAATCTTTACTGTCCCTGTTTACGTCCTGAAATGTATATCCTGGTGGTGACATCTTTAGTTTTGCCGGGTGAACTGTACGGAATGTTCGTGACTGAGAATTCTATGCACAGAGGGAGGAGATACTGCTTGCTTGGCAGTTGAAAAATGCTGTTATTTCCCACAATGCAACAAGGTTCACAGACAGGAAACTGTCAGGACCATGGTCATGACATCACACTGTGGGAGGGGTTTCCTCACAATATTAGCCATACAGACACCCCTGATGATCTATGGGAGAAAAGGTGAAGAGGTCTCTTGGACCAAGCCCTGGCGCACCACCCATACTCACAACCTCCAGAGGGTAACACGCACCACTGAACGGAAATGGAGGAAAACTTGACTTAACCAGGATTTCCTACAGTACGAGACTAACCTGCAGCAGTTCCACACTGTCCTTGCTCATGCAAAGCAGGAATACTTTAACAAGCTCATCGGAGCACAAGCTTCCAACCCCCGGCATCTTTTTGCCACTTTCAGCTCCCTGCTTAAAGGGACTCCAAGGAGTGCCCGAATTGAAAAGAATACACTTACATGGGGCTTCTTCCAGCTCAGCGTAGGCGGCGAGGTCCCACGGTGTCCTCCCGGCTCCTCTCCTTCAGCCTCCGCCAGACCCCCGTTACCGGCGTCATCTGGCGACACCCGGGCCTGGTGTGCATGCGCAGACCTGTCACGCCGGCCGCCGTGATTACGCGAAGCGGCCGGCGTGATGACGCATTGCGTAATTAACCAGGAAGAGCCGGCCGACACCAGGCCGGATGTCGCCACGTGACACCGATAAAGGGGGGCCGGCGGAGGCTGAAGGAGAGGAGCCAGGTGGACGCCGGGAGACCTCGACGCCTACGGTGAGCTGGAAGAAGCCCCAGGTAAGAGTATTCTTTTAAATTTGGGCACTCTTTAAACCCACTCTCTGTTTCCTCTCTCTCTGCGACAGATTTAGCCACCCACTTCACCAACAAAATAGTCTCCATCCATCAGGAAATATCCAATTTTCAATCTTCACCTCCCACCCCCTCCCATCCAGCTCCTCCTTCACCCTATCCTCCCCTCACCTCCTTCACTCCTACTACCATTGAGAAAGTCAACCACCTACTGCAGACTTACCATACCACTACCTCCCCCCTTGACCCCATCCCTTCTGATTTACTCCAGCCGAACTTCATGGAATTGGCCCCAGTCCTCACTACCCTGTTTAACCTCTCCCTATCCACAGGCACCTTCCCCTCAGACTTCAAGCAGGCCACTGTACTACCCCTGCTCAAGAAACCCTCCCTCGATCCCTCACTGCCCTCCAAATACCGCCCTATCTCCCTCCTCCCCTTTGCCTCAAAACTCCTTGAGCGTCTGGTTCACAAACGCCTGAC
Source organism: Hyperolius riggenbachi (assembly GCF_040937935.1). Classification (NCBI taxonomy): domain Eukaryota; kingdom Metazoa; phylum Chordata; class Amphibia; order Anura; family Hyperoliidae; genus Hyperolius; species Hyperolius riggenbachi. The sequence goes on from NC_090646.1 coordinate 659,853,145, forward strand.
CCAGTACCTCAATGCCAACTCACTGCTAGACCCACTGCAATCTGGATTTCGGCCTGCCCACTCAACCGAAACAGCACTCACCAAAGTGGTCAATGACCTTGCCTTAGCTAAAGCTGAAGGTAAATACTCCATTCTCCTCCTCCTTGACCTTTCAGCAACTTTTGACACAGTAGACCATCCCCTACCCCTCCAGTCCATGGGCATTCACGACCTCGCCCTGATCTGGCTTTCATCCTACCTCTCCAACCGCTCCTTCACGACCTTCTTCAATGAGTCCTCATCCACCCCTAACCACCTCTCAGTGGGAGTCCCCCAAGGCTTGGTCCTTGGCCCCCTACTGTTCTCCCTATACACAAGTTTATCTCTCCTCCATGAGTTTTAACTATCATCTGTATGCAGATGACATCCAGATCCACCTCCACACCCCTGACCTATCCACCACTACCATGGACAAGATCTCCTCCTGCCTATCAGCCATCTCCTCCTGGATGTCCACTAGGTTCCTGAAACTAAATCTAGACAAAACGGAATTTATGATCTTCCCACCCCGGCCAATCCTGAACCTCCCAGATGTGCATGTCACTGTTAACCACACTACCATTCGCCCTACCTCTCAAGCCCGCTGTCTGGGTGTCACCCTGGACTCCGCACTCTCCTTCACTCCCCACATCCAAAACCTCACAAAGTCCTGCAACTTCCACCTTCGTAACATCTGTAAGATTCACCCTTTCCTGACCTCTGCCACCACCAAACTCCCCATCCATGCCCTCATATTTTCCCGCCTTGACTACTGCAATGCCCTTCTATCTGTCCTCCCTATGACCAGAATTGTCCCACTGCTGTCCATCATGAATGCGGCAGCCAGAATTATCCACTCCTCCCATCGCTCCACCACGGCAGCTCCCCTCTGTGAATCCCTCCACTGGCTTCCTATCCAGTCCAGAATCAGATTCAAGATACTGTGTCTGACCTACAAATCTGTACACAAAACCTGCCCAACCTACATTTCTAATCTCACGCAGAGGTACACACCTAGCTCATTCCGCTCCTCCAATGAACTTCGCCTGACCGCCCCCCACATCACCAAGACCAGTCCCATGCACGCCTCCAGGACTTCTCAAGAGCTGCTCCAACACTATGGTACTCCCTACCTCCACCCGTTAGGGCAGTCCCCTCCTTCAACATCTTTAAGAAGGCCCTCAAAACTCACTTTTTCACTCTGGCCTACCACCCCTCTCAAGTGCTCTAAACCCGCAGCTGAACTCTGGTCGTGTCCCTACTTCTCCCTCTAGATTGTAAGCCTTTGGGCAGGGTCCTCCTCCTTTTGTGTCCTACCTGATCATGCACCTGCATTACTGTGCACCCATGCTATGCATTTGAGTGAACCTAACTTGCCTAATCTCCAGTTACCAAGCATTACCTTATACTCATACTGTGCTGTGTGATCTCCATGCTCCATCCAGTGACTAAGCATTACCTTGTACTCATACTGTGCTGTGTGATCTCCATGCTCCATCCAGTGACTAAGCATTACCTTGTACTCATACTGTGCTGTGTGATCTCCATGCTCCATCCAGTGACTAAGCATTACCTTGTACTCATACTGTGCTGTGTGATCTCCATACTCCCATCCAGTGACTAAGCATTACTTTGTACTCATACTGTGCTGTGTGATCTCCATGCTCCATCCAGTGACTAAGCATTACCTTGTACTCATACTGTGCTGTGTGATCTCCATGCTCCCATCCAGTGACTAAGCATTACCTTGTACTCATACTGTGCTGTGTGATCTCCATGCTCCATCCAGTGACTGACTAAGCATTACCTTATACTCATACTGTGCTGTGTGATCTCCATGCTCCCATCCAGTGACTAAGCATTACCTTGTACTCATACTGTGCTGTGTGATCTCCATGCTCCATCCAGTGACTAAGCATTACCTTGTACTCATACTGTGCTGTGTGATCTCCATGCTCCATCCAGTGACTAAGCATTACCTTGTACTCATACTGTGCTGCGTGATCTGGTCTTTCTTGTATTCCTGTATTGTCATATTGCTGTATGTCACCCCTAAATGTTGTCTGTAACCTAAACTAATGTTCAGCGCTGCGTAACATGTTGGCGCTTTATAAATACAATAAATTATAAATAAATATGAAAGGGGGTATCAGCTACTGATTGGAATGAAGTTCAGAATTTGGTTAAAGCTCCTCTTTAAGGGCACTCAGAGCCGCTGAAGAGATAGGCAAACAGCGCACTTTTCTTACGCTAGACTCTTACGCCTGACTGGCTCCGACTGACGGAAGTGCGGGGACCCGGTTCTCGTAGCTGCTGGCAGCGGAGGACAGTGGCGTGGGAGCAATCCGTGCGGATGGGGCTGGAGGAAGCCCCAGGTATGTATCAAATCTTTTTATTTTTGAGCTCTGGTGCACTTTAAAGTCTACTTACAGTGAAAAAAAGGCCACAAATGGGTACTTGCCTCAGTATTAGGATAAGCCAAAGGCTTCCCCCACCCCCTCGTCTCCACTAAGCCAGCGATGGGACGCCCACACAAAAAGGGCTTGGTGAAGATCGCGCACAGCCACACTCCAATCCGTGAACAAGCATGGCCACACTGTGCAAATGCAAGACGCCTCTATACAGGAGCGTGGAGCCAAGTGAGCTTTTTCCACCAAGCAGCAGCATTCAATCACTGACGGGAGCGCAGCCCCAAATTTCTAGAGGGTCCCAGCGCTGGATCGGTGGTCTCGAGGGGGATGTGGGAAGCCTCTGGAGGATCCATTGGCTTCTCTCTATTGAGGTAAGGATATAACTTTTGCTTTTTTTAAACTAACAAGTTTACTGTAAGTGTCGGAAGAGACTTCTGCACTTAAAAACCTTGCTTTATAAATCTGGACATGCGACCTGGAGCCGAGATATCGGTGCCACCAAAAGCTGACACCAACCCCAGCCATGATTTCCCCAAACACAAAATGTCATTCCCCCATTAGGCATAAGCAAAATCGTTGCTGGCAGTTTAGCACGATTTTCGTTGAACTTCCAATTGGTCAGCGAAAATCTCGAAATTCAGTTTTGCGAAATAGGTCCATTCAATTAGATACATTCTCCAGGTTTCAGCATCAGAAACACTTCCTAGCTATATATTGCTGCATAATGGCATTGTAAAGGAGGGACTCTGTTGACCGTTCCACTGAAGCGAGGGCAGACCTGGATCGCTCCGCACACAATGCACGTGCTATGTAGCCGCATCGCACCGCTTCTAGTGGAAACGGGCCCTAAGTGACCACGGTTCTTCACCAAAGCCCCCCCCCCCCTTTGCTGCCCAGTGCCCACCAGGCTGCACTCCAGAGTTGCCTATCTTAGCCGGGTACGGCTAATTTGGCCCATAAATTTGTGTGCCGCCATGTCCTTTGTGAGCGCCGAACTCCGTGCATGCACAGAGTCCAACCCTGCGATCCACGCGCTTACCCCCCCCCCCCAGCCGTGCATCTCAAAACACCGCTAGTGACACGGCCGCCCAGAGCCTCAGGACAGCATGACTCAAGGGACACTGAAGACGCCAGACACCGCTGACACCCGCGGACCCTAACGGATGCCAGGTGACCCTGACAGGTATGTAACCCCTCTCTCCCAGTGATGCTTAGCCTAAGCTGTTTAGCTATGCGGAATTCTCCTCCCAGAGCAGTCCCATGCACGCCTCCAGGACTTCTCAAGAGCTGCTCCAACACTATGATACTCCCTACCTCCACCCATTAGGGCAGCCCCCTCCTTCAACATCTTCAAGAAAGCCCTCAAAACTCACCTTTTCACTCTGGCTTACTACCCCTCACAAGTGCTCTAAACCCACATCTGAACTCTGGTCTCCTACCTCTCGTGTCCCTACCTCTCCCTTTAGATTGTAAGCCTTTGGGCAGGGTCCTCCACCTTTTGTGTCCAACCTGATCTGGCACCTCCATTACTGTGCACCCATGCTAGGCATCTGAGTGAACCTAACTTGCCTAATCTCCATGCTCCATCCAGTGACTGACTAAGCATTACCTGGTACTCATACTGTGCTGCATGATCTGATCTTTCTTGTATTCAGGTATTGTCATTTTGCTGTATGTCACCCCTAAATATTGTATGTATCCCTATTTATTGTCCAGCACTGCGTAATATGTTGGCGCTTTATAAATACAACAAATAAATAAATAAGAGCATTCTGGGAGACCAGATATATTTTCTACTGGCTTTAGAACTCTCCTTAAACAAACATTCCACAAAGATCACCTGACAGAACTCAAGATGTCACCACCAGTGATATATTTCAGAATGTAAATCCGGGAGAGGAAAGAGTTTACAATGGGCAAACACTGGCTAAATCATTTATAAATGAATATAGTAAACAAAATAAATAAAAAAAAAGCAATTTAATACATCAGGTTACTTTTAGTACGGTTCCTCTTTAAAAACATAATAAACAGATAAAGTACAAGACCATTGGCATCCTACACTGTTAGCCCTCAATACAAAGTTACTAAAATAGGATGTGTTGCCTCACCTGGAGTGATGCTTGACGCCTTACATCACCACCTATAAGACGCCTTACCTCACCGCCCATAAACTGAATGAATTAGGAGCCCCAGAGAGAGCTCCAGCAGAGGGGCGTCTCCCTAGAACGTCATTCAGCACACTAGAGCCAAATAAGACCGCGAATGTGAAGGTGTGAGCCTACAGCAGAGGTGGAGGGACCAATATGTGGTGATGACATAGTGATAATGTCCATGGAAGCCGGTAAACTCTGATTGATGCTCCTCAAACCAATTGGACGCCAACAGAACGTGGTAACAAGAGCTGACAACAGGAATCTTTTCCTATTTTTTTTCGCAGATACCAAAGGCACTCCTGATGGTCTCCTGCTGCTAAAGCCCATCCTTTGCACAGTCCATCTTGTTGAGCATTAGGAGATGCTTTGTGATGCACCTGCATTGAATTCAACTGAAAGTTCGCGTTTGCGCGATAACGCAAATTGTTTGCGCGTTAAACGGTCGCGTTAGCACTGTTTTATGCATCAAGCCTTATGTATGCTACTGGCCTTTCTCCTCTCTCTTTCATCAGCCTTTTTCGACCAGAATTGTCCTCATCACTGGAAGTTTTTGTTCTCAACTGGCACTCTCTAAACACCCGAGATGCTGTTGGGTGAGAAGATCCTAAAAGAGTCGTCATTTCAGAGATGCTAGCACCTGCTCTTCTTGTACCACAGATCATCCCTTGTTCAAAGTCACTCAAATCTTCTGTCTAACCCAGGGGTCAGGAACCATTTTGGCTGAAGGAGCCATAAACGCCACATATTTTAAAATGTAATTCCATGAGAGCCATACAATATGTTTCAAACTGGGACAGTGCGCATGCACAGCAAAGGGCTCACGTCCCTCGGTCCCTGTTGCCATGGTGATGTGTATACAGTTGATCCTCCAGGCAGCGGAAGTGTCAGGCACCTCTTCAGCTTCTCTTGGGTTTCAGCAACATCAGCAATTTCCCTGAGAGCCAGGCAGGAGAAATACAGACTAACAGCTTGTACAATTAGCTAGCTGACTTGGGGGTTTATTCACTTTGTAGGATGAGATCCCCACAATTTGGCCCAATAGGCTGCCTGTCAAGTGACAGGCAACCTATTGGGCCAATCAATGTGCAGGGATCTCGTCCTACAAAATCACTGGACATGACAGGATCCAGGTTGGGACAACTGGAGCGGCTGTTAGTTTTGTGGGGAGTGTGAGTAAGTTAGTGGTGCATGCTGCAAAATTTTACTTGCGCTGCCACACTAAGCTGCGCTGCTTGAGCAGTGTCACTTAGGGCCCTTTTCCACCAGCGCGTTTGCGCTGGCTGAATCGCAAAGTTGCAAACCGCTAGCGATTTTACAATCGCTACGGTTTGCTTTTTAACATAGGAATCGCGGTAGGTCATTTCCACTACCGCGATTCGTTTTTTACCCGAACGTGAACGCGCGGCGGAGCGATATTTGCCGCGATTTTGCTATGCAGTGCATAGCATAGCAAAATCGCGGCCGCAAAACGTCGGGGAATCGCCGGTTTTGCGATTCAGCATTCGCTAGCGTTCAGCGTGAACGCTAGCGACTGCAGGTGGAAAAGGGCCCTTAGTGAATAAAACCCCTACTGATTTGTATGTGAGACAGATGCAGCCATCAAAAGAGCCACATCTGGCTCCCGGCCATAGGTTCCCTACCCCTGGTCTAACCCATTTTGACATTAACTCCCCTGACAACTATGCCGTCGGAAGCTGAGCGTTCCTTACTAACTCTGCATTGTTACGTCACTCTGCGTCACTGCTGGACTGGTTTACTTTCCAATTAGAGGTGTCTCTAATTTTTTGGCCTCTCGGTGTTTATCTGTTGGCATACATGTTGTATCATCTCTTAATGAGACAATAACATTATCATTATTATTTTTAGAGCGCCAACATATTCCGTAGCGCTGTACAACGTGTGAAGCATACAACAACGGGGAGCATAGATACCTGAGCAGTTCAACATACTGTACAAAAAGGACAACCAGCGACACAAATACACATACATACAATTGATGTGTTGTTTGAATAACATCACCAATACTGATAGATGTTCATTTCATAAATTGCACAAAAACAGGAAACAAATGGGGGAGGTCCCTGCCCTTGTGAGCTTACAATCTAGAGGGCAGTGGAGTAGAGACACTGGGGGAGAAGCCTGCATTTGCAGGCTTACAATCTATGGGGTAGTGGGGTGGAGACACTGGGGGAGGAGCCTGCCTTTGCAGGCTTACAATCTAGAGGGTAGTGGGGTGGAGACACAGGGAGAGGAGCCTGCCCTTGCAGGCTTAAAGGGAACCTGTAGCGAGTAAAATTATTTAAAGAGAACACGAGGTGGGTTCTAAGAATCCAATTAGCACACAGAGTCTGGTTCTGCATACAATGACCAGCCTCTGTTGCTAAACCTCCTCCCCAAGTCTCCCCCCTGCGCTCTGCTTTGCCCCATAAATCAATCGCCATTTACATGTTAAGTGTCAGTCTGCCGTTCCCCCGCCTCCTCCATAGCGCCTGTCCCCGCCCGCGTCCCTTCCCTCCAATCAGCGGGGAGGGAAGGGACGCGGGCGGGGACCAGCGCTATGGAGGAGGCGATGGAGCGGCAGACTGACACTTCACATGTAAACAGCCGTCACCAGCACGGCGATTGATTTATGGGGGCATAGCAGAGCGCAGGGGGGAGACTGGGGGAGACGGTATAGCAACAGAGGCTGGTCATTGTATGCAGAACCAGCCTCTGTATGCTACTTGGATTCTTAGAACCCACCTCGGGTTCTCTTTAAAATAAACACATGACGTAGCTGCAAATGAATATTACATACTAACCTCACCGTCAGTTCCTCTCAGAAGCTCACCATATTCTTCTTACAGTGATCCCTTCCAGTTCTGACAATAATTTTGTCAGAACTGAAATATACCAGTTGCTGTCAGTTATATATCAGCAGCTGTTAGTTACAACTGAATGTGCAAGGTAATGTCCATGTTTCCCTATGGCTCAAGTGGGTGATATTACAGTTTAACAGTGTGCTAACCAGGAAGCTGTTATAGGGTAATGGCCATTTTTAAAATGGAGGACAGATAATTCCAATGATCACAGTGGACAAATGGGACGCAGGAGAGGAGAAAGAGATTGAGGAGTAGACTACACGGGAGGTAAGTATGACTTGTATATGTATTTTTTTACTTTTTATTTTCAGCTCAGGTTCTCTTTAAAGAGAACCCAAGGTGGGTTCTAAGAATGCTATCAGCACCCAGACCCCCCTGTGCTCCACTTGCCCCCCATAAACGCCGTGTTAGCGACACACAGTGTGTCGCAGCCGGCTGTTAACCTTTGGGGGCCTGGGGGAGAGTAGTATAGCAACACAGGCTGGGTATTATATGCAGACCCAGCCTCTGTGTGCTGATAGCATTCTTAGAACCCACCTCGGGTTCTCTTTAAAATCTAGAGGGCAGTGGGGTGGAGACATTGGTGAATTTACAATCTAGAGGGCAGTGGGGTGGAGACATTGGTGAACTTACAATCTAGAGGGCAGTGGGGTGGAGACATTGGTGAATTTACAATCTAGAGGGCAGTGGGGTGGAGACATTGGTGAATTTACAATCTAGAGGGCAGTGGGGTGGAGACATTGGTGAATTTACAATCTAGAGGGTAGTGGGGTGGAGACATTGGTGAAGTTACAATCTAGAGGGCAGTGGGGTGGAGACATTGGTGAATTTACAATCTAGAGGGCAGTGGGGTGGAGACATTGGTGAATTTACAATCTAGAGGGCAGTGGGGTGGAGACATTGGTGAATTTACAATCTAGAGGGCAGTGGGGTGGAGACATTGGTGAATTTACAATCTAGAGGGTAGTGGGGTGGAGACATTGGTGAATTTACAATCTAGAGGGTAGTGGGGTGGAGACATTGGTGAATTTACAATCTAGAGGGCAGTGGGGTGGAGACATTGGTGAATTTACAATCTAGAGGGTAGTGGGGTGGAGACATTGGTGAATTTACAATCTAGAGGGTAGTGGGGTGGAGACATTGGTGAACTTACAATCTAGAGGGCAGTGGGGTGGAGACATTGGTGAATTTACAATCTAGAGGGCAGTGGGGTGGAGACATTGGTGAATTTACAATCTAGAGGGTAGTGGGGTGGAGACATTGGTGAATTTACAATCTAGAGGGCAGTGGGGTGGAGACATTGGTGAATTTACAATCTAGAGGGTAGTGGGGTGGAGACATTGGTGAATTTACAATCTAGAGGGCAGTGGGGTGGAGACATTGGTGAATTTACAATCTAGAGGGTAGTGGGGTGGAGACATTGGTGAATTTACAATCTAGAGGGTAGTGGGGTGGAGACATTGGTGAATTTACAATCTAGAGGGCAGTGGGGTGGAGACATTGGTGAATTTACAATCTAGAGGGCAGTGGGGTGGAGACATTGGTGAATTTACAATCTAGAGGGCAGTGGGGTGGAGACATTGGTGAATTTACAATCTAGAGGGTAGTGGGGTGGAGACATTGGTGAATTTACAATCTAGAGGGCAGTGGGGTGGAGACATTGGTGAATTTACAATCTAGAGGGCAGTGGGGTGGAGACATTGGTGAATTTACAATCTAGAGGGCAGTGGGGTGGAGACATTGGTGAATTTACAATCTAGAGGGTAGTGGGGTGGAGACATTGGTGAATTTACAATCTAGAGGTCAGTGGGGTGGAGACATTGGTGAATTTACAATCTAGAGGGCAGTGGGGTGGAGACATTGGTGAATTTACAATCTAGAGGGTAGTGGGGTGGAAAAGCTGGAGAAGTAGACAAAGGGGTTAGAGCAGGCATGGGCAAACTTGGACCTCCAGCTGTTAAGGAACTACAAGTCCCACAATGCATTGCAGGAGTCTGACAGCTTCAGTCATGACTCATAAAGGCAAATGCATTATGGGACTTGTAGTTCCATAACAGCTGGAGGGCCGAGTTTACCCATGCCTGGGTTAGCGGATGAGGCAGTGAGCTTTAAATTCTAGATATAGCAAATTATAAACTTGTTTGAAAAGGTGTGGGACTTGGAACTAAGTGATGGGACTTGGCAGAGCCAGATCATCCACAAGATAACTTAGGCAGGCGCCTAGGGCCTAGTGGGTATCCAGGGGCCTGGCTTGCACCTTTTCTGCCACCCATTTTCCATTTTACCCTATCAAATAAGCCAGACTGCCAGCAGAGGGAGCCAAATTTGTTATTTTGATTTGGTCCCCATTTTTTTTTGTTAACCCTTTCATGGGACTTACTCAACATTTTCTGACAATTCCGTCCGAAACACATCAGGACTGTATGTCACATAAATGGAAAGTCCTATAAATGACGAGCACACAAAGATGGCCCCCCAAATTCTGTGTTATTGTATACGGGAACCTCATATTGATCCAATGCACGTCATACAAGCACGGTGGTGTAGTGGTTAGCTCTCTCGCCTTGCAGCGCTGGGTCCCTGGTTCGAATCCCAGCCAGGGCACTATCTGCAAAGAGTTTGTATGTTCTCTCCGTGTCTGCGTGGGTTTCCTCCGGGCACTCCGGTTTCCTCCCACATTCCAAAAACATACAGTTAAGTCAATTGGCTCCCCCTAAAATTGGCCCTAGACTACAGTACTTACACTACATAATATAGACATATGGCAATGGTAGGGATTAGATTGTGAGCTCCTTTGAGGGACAGTTAGTGACAAGATATATATATACACTGTACAGCGCTGCGTAATATGTCGGCGCTATATAAATACTAAATAATAATAATAAAATAATAATAATAATACAAAAAAACAAGAGCAAAGTGAAAGAAAAAATATCTGTCAGTGTACGTCAGACTGCACAGCACCCTCATACATCGCTACTCAAACTAATATCACCAATTTATTCCTCAAAACCACAACACCACGTATTGAGTCACATATGTAGGGAAACTCCCTCTTTTCAGTAAGGTTTAAAAGAAACAAGATTTGAAACTACAGAATACTAAGAAAGAGAAGAGGAAAAAGAAAGGGATTTTAAAAATACCATAAACAGTAAACCTAGCAATCCGATTCACTGATACCTCATATATTCGGAAATGTGACCACAGGGATTACACCGGGGAACACCACAGAAATGACAAAAAAGAATTAACCTGCATAGAAACACTATAAAAGAACACAGGGAAGATAGCCATTGTGAATAAACCATTCAGCCAGGTCACAGTCCTGAAGATAGGAATCTTATGATCATTAAACTGAGGTCAATAGACTTGTTCAATGCAAGACAAACAGGACTCAACACTGGCCTAAAGGTATGTACACACGTCCAACTTTTTCGACCAATGTGTCGCCCGACTTTTCGCTTGAACGACAAGTTGGACGTGTGTGCACGCAGTCGATCGACTGATAACAGCTGGTTTGCCCGATCCTCTCAGGGGATCCGATTGACCAACTGTCGTTTAAACAACTGTAAGGTCCATACATGTGTACAAACGACTTGTAGTTGTTCGTCCAACTAATAGATATTCAAACATACATTCATTTGATCAGTCGTTTAATTTAGTCCATTGTTCAACCCAGTCCATTGTCCATTATGAAGTTGGTTAACTACTTTTCGGCGTTACTATTACGTCTAAAAAGCTGCTACTGCTCTGCTGCGCAGGCCCACGTGCTCCCGTGCCGCTGCTCATTAGCCCGGAGATGGGGAATTGGTAGCCAATGGAGGGATTGGCAGAGAGGAGCAGCATCCGAGGAGGGGGAGGAGAGGTGGATGAGACGGGCAGGAGAGGTCAGTAGGTATTTGCAGAGAGTGGCTGCATCAGAGAAGCGGGAGGAGAGGTGGATGAGGGGGCAGCAGTGGTCAGTAGGGGTTGACAGAGAGGGACTGCCTCAGAGGAGCGGGCGGAGAGGTGGGTGAGGGGGCAGCAGAGGTCAGTAAGGAATGGCAGAGAGGGGAGGCTTCCGAGGAGCGGGAGGAGAGGTGTGTGAGGCAGGCAGCAGAGGTCAGTAGGGATTGGCAGGTAGGGTAGAAGCAGAGGAGCAGGAGGAGAGGTGGGTGAGGCAGGCAGCAGAGGTCAGTAGGGATTGGCAGAGAGGAGCAGCATCAGAGGAGTTGGAGGAGAGGTGAGTGAGGGGGCAGCAGAGGTCAGTAGGGAATGGCAGAGAGGGGAGGCTTCAGAGGAGCAGGAGGAGAGGTGGGTGAGACGGGCATCAGAGGTCAGTAGGGATTGGCAGAGAGAGGAGAAGCAGAGGAGCAGGAGGAGAGGTGGATGAAGCAGGCAGCAGAGGTCAGTAGGGATTGGCAGAGAGGAGCAGCATCAGAGGAGTGGGAGGAGAGGGGGGTGAGGCAGGCAGCAGTGGTTAGTAGGGATTGGCAGAGAGGAGCAGCATCAGAGGAGTGGGAGGAGAGGGGGGTGAGGCGGGCAGCAGTGGTTAGTAGGGATTGGCAGAGAGGAGCAGCATCAGAGGAGTGGGAGGAGAGGTGGGTGAGGGGGCAGCAGAGGTCAGTAGGGATTGGCAGAGAGGGAAAGCATCAGAGGAGTGGGAGGAGAGGTGGGTGAGGGGGCAGCAGAGGTCAGTAGAGATTGTTAGAGAGGAGCAGCATCAGAGGAGAGGGAGGAGAGGTGGATGAGATGGGCAGCAGAGGTCAGTAGGGATTGGCAGAGAGGAGCAGCATCAGAGGAGCGGGAGGAGAGGTGGATGAGATGGGCAGCAAAGGTCAGTAGGGATTGGCAGAGAGGAGCAGCATCAGAGGAGCGGGAGGAGAGGTGGGTGAGGCAGGCAGCAGAGTTTAGTAGGGATTGGCAGAGAGGAGCAGCATCAGAGGAGCGGGAGGAGAGGTGGATGAGGGGGCAGTAGAGGTCAGTAAGGAGTGACAGAAAGGGGCTGACTCAGAGGAGTGGGAGGAAAGGTGGGTGAGGGGGCAGCAGAGGTCAGTAGGGATTGGCAGAGAGGGGAAGCATCAGAGGAGAGGGAGGAGAGGTGGGTGAGGGGGCAGCAGAGGTTAGTAGGGATTGGCAGAGAGGGGAAGCATCAGAGGAGTGGGAGGAGAGGTGGGTGAGGGGGCAGCAGAGGTCAGTAGGGATTGTTAGAGAGGAGCAGCATCAGAGGAGCGGGAGGAGAGGTGGATGAGATGGGCAGCAGAGGTCAGTAGGGATTGGCAGAGAGGAGCAGCATCAGAGGAGCGAGAGGAGAGGTGGGTGAGGCAGGCAGCAGAGTTTAGTAGGGATTGGCAGAGAGGAGTAGCATCAGAGGAGCAGCATCAGAGGAGCGGGAGGAGAGGTGGATGAGGGGGCAGTAGAGGTCAGTAAGGAGTCACAGAAAGGGGCTGACTCAGATGAGTGGGAGGAGAGGTGGGTGAGGGGGCAGCAGAGGTCAGTAGGGATTGGCAGAGAGGGGAAGCATCAGAGGAGTGGGAGGAGAGGTGGATGAGGGGGCAGTAGAGGTCAGTAAGGAGTGACAGAAAGGGGCTGACTCAGAGGAGCAGGAGGAGAGGTGGGTGAGGGGGCAGCAGAGGTCAGTAGGGATTGGCAGAGAGGGAAAGCATCAGAGGAGAGGGAGGAGAGGTGGGTGAGGGGGCAGCAGAGGTTAGTAGGGATTGGCAGAGAGGGGAAGCATCAGAGGAGTGGGAGGAGAGGTGGGTGAGGGGGCAGCAGAGGTCAGTAGGGATTGTTAGAGAGGAGCAGCATCAGAGGAGCGGGAGGAGAGGTGGATGAGATGGGCAGCAGAGGTCAGTAGGGATTGGCAGAGAGGAGCAGCATCAGAGGAGCGAGAGGAGAGGTGGGTGAGGCAGGCAGCAGAGTTTAGTAGGGATTGGCAGAGAGGAGTAGCATCAGAGGAGCAGCATCAGAGGAGCGGGAGGAGAGGTGGATGAGGGGGCAGTAGAGGTCAGTAAGGAGTCACAGAAAGGGGCTGACTCAGATGAGTGGGAGGAGAGGTGGGTGAGGGGGCAGCAGAGGTCAGTAGGGATTGGCAGAGAGGGGAAGCATCAGAGGAGTGGGAGGAGAGGTGGATGAGGGGGCAGTAGAGGTCAGTAAGGAGTGACAGAAAGGGGCTGACTCAGAGGAGCAGGAGGAGAGGTGGGTGAGGGGGCAGCAGAGGTCAGTAGGGATTGGCAGAGAGGGAAAGCATCAGAGGAGTGGGAGGAGAGGTGGGTGAGGGGGCAGCAGAGGTCAGTAGGGATTGGCAGAGAGGAGCAGCATCAGAGGAGAGGGAGGAGAGGTGGATGAGATGGGCAGCAGAGGTCAGAAGGGATTGGCAGAGAGGAGCAGCATCAGAGGAGCGGGAGGAGAGGTGGATGAGATGGGCAGCAGAGGTCAGTAGGGATTGACAGAGAGGAGCAGCATCAGAGGAGCGGGAGGAGAGGTGGGTGAGGCAGGCAGCAGAGGTCAGTAGGGATTGGCAGAGAGGAGCAGCATCAGAGGAGCAGCATCAGAGGAGCGGGAGGAGAGGTGGATGTGGGGGCAGTAGAGGTCAGTAACGAGTGAGAGAAAGGGGCTGACTCAGAGGAGCGGGAGGAGAGGTGGGTGAGGGGGGCAGCAGAGGTCAGTAGGGATTGGCAGAGAGGGGAAGCATCAGAGGAGTGGGAGGAGAGGTGGGTGAGGGGGCAGCAGAGGTCAGTAGGGATTGTTAGAGAGGAGCAGCATCAGAGGAGAGGGAGGAGAGGTGGATGAGATGGGCAGCAGAGGTCAGTAGGGATTGGCAGAGAGGAGTAGCATCAGAGGAGCGGGAGGAGAGGTGGGTGAGGCAGGCAGCAGAGTTTAGTAGGGATTGGCAGAGAGGAGCAGCATCAGAGGAGCGAGAGGAGAGGTGGATGACGGGGCAGTAGAGGTCAGTAAGGAGTGACAGAAAGGGGCTGACTCAGAGGAGTGGGAGCAGAGGTGGGTGAGGGGGCAGCAGAGATCAGTAGGGATTGGCAGAGAGGAGCAGCATCAGAGGAGCAGGAGGAGAGATGGGTGAGGCAGGCAGCAGAGTTTAGTAGGGATTGGCAGAGAGGAGCAGCATCAGAGGAGCAGCATCAGAGGAGTGGGAGGAGAGGTGGGTGAGGGGGCAGTAGAGATCAGTAGGGATTGGCAGAGAGGAGCAGCATCAGAGGAGCAGGAGGAGAGATGGGTGAGGCAGGCAGCAGAGTTTAGTAGGGATTGGCAGAGAGGAGCAGCATCAGAGGAGCGAGAGGAGAGGTGGATGAGGGGGCAGTAGAGGTCAGTAAGGAGTGACAGAAAGGGGCTGACTCAGAGGAGTGGGAGCAGAGGTGGGTGAGGGGGCAGCAGAGATCAGTAGGGATTGGCAGAGAGGAGCAGCATCAGAGGAGCAGGAGGAGAGATGGGTGAGGCAGGCAGCAGAGTTTAGTAGGGATTGGCAGAGAGGAGCAGCATCAGAGGAGCAGCATCAGAGGAGTGGGAGGAGAGGTGGGTGAGGGGGCAGTAGAGATCAGTAGGGATTGGCAGAGAGGAGCAGCATCAGAGGAGCAGGAGGAGAGATGGGTGAGGCAGGCAGCAGAGTTTAGTAGGGATTGGCAGAGAGGAGCAGCATCAGAGGAGCGAGAGGAGAGGTGGATGAGGGGGCAGTAGAGGTCAGTAAGGAGTGACAGAAAGGGGCTGACTCAGAGCAGTGGGAGCAGAGGTGGGTGAGGGGGCAGCAGAGATCAGTAGGGATTGGCAGAGAGGAGCAGCATCAGAGGAGCAGGAGGAGAGATGGGTGAGGCAGGCAGCAGAGTTTAGTAGGGATTGGCAGAGAGGAGCAGCATCAGAGGAGCAGCATCAGAGGAGTGGGAGGAGAGGTGGGTGAGGGGGCAGTAGAGATCAGTAGGGATTGGCAGAGAGGAGCAGCATCAGAGGAGCAGGAGGAGAGATGGGTGAGGCAGGCAGCAGAGTTTAGTAGGGATTGGCAGAGAGGAGCAGCATCAGAGGAGCGGGAGGAGAGGTGTATGAGGGGGCAGTAGAGGTCAGTTAGCAGTGACAGAAAGGGGCTAACTCATAGGAGTGGAGCAGAGGTGGGAGAGGGGGCAGCAGAGATTAGTAGGGATTGGCAGAGAGGAGCAGCATCAGAGGAGCGGGAGGAGAGGTGGATGAGATGGGCAGCAGAGGTCAGTAGGGATTGGCAGAGAGGAGCAGCATCAGAGGAGCGGGAGGAGAGGTGGATGAGGGGGCAGTAGAGGTCAGTTAGCAGTGACAGAAAGGGGCTAACTCATAGGAGTGGAGCAGAGGTGGGAGAGGGGGCAGCAGAGATTAGTAGGGATTGGCAGAGAGGAGCAGCATCAGAGGAGCGGGAGGAGAGGTGGATGAGGGGGCAGTAGAGGTCAGTTAGCAGTGACAGAAAGGGGCTGACTCAGAGGGGCTGAAGAAAAGCCTGTCTGCATTTTGGTAGACCACAGAGTACAGTAGTATCTATCATCATGGTTAATTCATAAAATGAAAGCCCCATCTACACAATACAATTCTTTGTGCGATTCGATTACGATCCTATTTACGATCCGATTAAATGCGACATGTCCGTTTGGGATTCGATTCGATTCAAATTGATCTGCCATTGTTTTGCAATGGCAAATCAAATTGAATCTAATCGAATCCCGATCGGACATGTCGGATTTAATCGGATTGTAAATAGAATTGTAATCGAACCACACAAAGAATTGTATCTACTTAAGTCATTTAAAAAAAATGACTTTTACTCACCTGGGGCTCCCCTCAGCCCCCTGCAGCTGAACGGTGCCCTCGCCGTGTCCCTCCGATGCGGCTGGTCTCGCCGGCGGCCACTTCCGGTTTGGCCGTCACCGGCCGACAGGCTGTGAACGCGGCTGATTATCCGCGTCCCCGGACGCAATAGCTCCTTCTACAATGCTATTGCGTCCGGGGACCCGGATAATCAGCCGCGTTCACAGCCTGTCGGCCGGTGACGGCCAAACCGGAAGTGGCCGCCGGCGAGACCAGCCGCATCGGAGGGACACGGCGAGGGCACCGTTCAGCCGCAGGGGGCTGAGGGGAGCCCCAGGTGAGTAAAAGTCATTTTTTTTAAATGACTTAAGTATTCCTTTAAGACGTGAGAGCCTGATAAAAAACGTAAAACTTTCTGCATGTTTGGCTTTCAAGACTTCCCAGAACTCTCATCTCCCTGACGCTATTACTGGAAGCCTCGTTTCCCAAAAGTCTACGCAAAGGGGGAAGTAAGATTTCAGACCAAGGGTTTGAATCAGCAAAGTATTCATTGGCGCTTTGTGACTTGTGACTCCTATATTAACAATTTTGCTGCCTTCTATAAAGTTAAAAATGCTATAGGATGTGTTTAGCAATAATTCAGTAGCTAAATAAGTAGATAGATGAACATCCTGGAGTGATTTGTGTAGGATTTACAGCCACTGCTAATGTGTGGCTTAGAAACTGAATTAGGACCTGCGTGTAGCAGGTGTTCAGTGATAAAGCCAGTGACGGAGCTAAGGAGTTTTGGGCCCCAGTGCAAGTTTTACATTGAGCCCCCCAAGCACTCTATACATAATAATTAATATTGCACAACAAAACCTGACAAGGGCATCCACAGTATAAGGGCTGGTGCACACCAGAACGGTTCTGGAGCGTTTTTGAAAACGCTAGCGGTTTGAAAACCGATTGGCTAATGTATTTCAATGGGATGGTGCACACCAGAGCGGTTCGTTTTTCCACAAACGCAAACTCGGGGGCTGCAGCATTTTGTAGATTTCTGAGGCATTTCTGCCTCAATGTAAAGTATAGGAAAGTGGAAAACCGCTCTGAAAAACACTAGATCAGAGCGGTTTTCCAGGCGTTTTTGTTACAGAAGCTGTTCAGTAACAGCTTCACTGCAACAATATCTGACATCTGCTACACAAAAACGCTCTAAAGACCTCTCTAAACATGCCTAGAATCGCTCTGAAATCTGCTTCAAAAACCGCTACCGTCTTGCGGATCTGCTAGAGGTTTTTGGTGTGCACTGGGCCTAAGAGGTGCAAGCAGAGGAAGGGAACAGTTTGTTAATGATTACAACTATTTAAAGCATATTTAGAAGTGATCATTACCAGAATTGTACCATTGAAAAGCTAATATTGCAGTTGAGGGAAGGCCCCTCTGGTCCAAGGGCCCTGGTGCAGTCGCAACCTCTGCATTCCCTATTGCTATGCCACTGGATAAAAAAGCACTGCAGAGTTGAACTTCTGTTGCATTATAAGTGTGTCTATGCAGACAGATTTCATCTGATGAAGGAATGGGTACGGCGAAACGTGTCCTGATGCTGCAGGCACAGTAAAGCGGGACTCCGACCCACCACTCCACCCCGATAGTCTATTCGCATCTGAACGCCTCTGCTGCTGGCCACAGCAACGGTATTCAGAGGGAGGAAACCACAAAAAGGCTTCCTGATTACCCACAATCAGGTTACATGCTTTCTAATCATGTAGATCTTGCAAGTGCGTTTTTTAATCCTTGGTTAATGCACCATAGAGCATTCCACGTTTATCCGTTTCCCACTCGTCCCACAAGTCGTGGAGCTTGCTGATTGGTGCTGTCTACCGGGTTACTGTCCCCAGGATCCCACACTCCTGAGGGGCATGGCCATTTTTTGCAACGTTTTAAAAATACCAGTTGCCCGGCTGTCCCGCTGATCCTCTGCCTCTAATACTTTTACCCATTGCCCCTGAACAAGCATGCAGCAGATCAGGTGTTTCTGACATTATTGTCAGATCTGACAAGATGAGATGCATGCTTGTTTCTGGTTATTCAGACACTACTGCAGCTCAAAAGATCAGCACGGCTGCCAGGCAACTGGTATTGTTTAAAAGGAAATAATTATGGCAGCCTCCTTATACCTCTCACTTCAGTTGTATTTTAATGAGAACCTGAAGCGGTGCGGTGGAGGCAGATGGGACATAGAGGCAGGTTCTCTGCCTCATGACATGCTTCTGTGTCCCCCCCCCACCACCACCGCCGCGCTATAGCCCCCTGAAATTAGCGACAATAATTGTCTCTATTGCGGAGGGTAATGGGAGGAGAGGGATTCCCTGCAGGCTTTCCCCAGCTGCCATTGGTCTGAGGTCACAAAAGTAAAAATAACTCTCTGCAGGCCAATGGAGTGGCAGGGATGGCAGTTACCTGATCCGCAGAGCCCCCCGAATCAGGTAGCCTAGGTTTTGTTTTTAATTTAAAAACCCCACCTCAGGTTCTCTTTGGCCTTGTTCACATTATAAATCGACCAGCGCTATCGCAAGCGCTGGCGATTTATGGGGTGATTATGAAAGCACTTTCAGAGCAATTTCGGCTTAGAAAAGCACTTTTCTAAGCAATTTTCTAAGCGCTTTTGCGGAGCGATTGATTTTTCACTTCCTGACGTCAGTCAGGAAGTGAACTTTTTGACCCAGAAATGAATAAATACAATGTATTTATTCATCAAAGTGCTGGGGAAATCACAATACAAAGCGCTTTTTCAAGCGCTTCGCGATTTTTCTATACCTGCCATTGAGCCAAAACGCTCAGAAAATGGTACAGGTAGCACGTTTGCAATTTTTAAAATATCGCAACAGTCAAATGTAAACACACTAATATGAAATCATTACACAAGTGCTTTTAGAGCAATTGGCAACATCCCCAGCGCTTAAAGAGGAACTGCAGTGAAAATAATGTAATAAGAAAGTGTTTAATTTTTACAATAATTACCGTATGTATAAATTATTTAGTCAGTGTTTGCGCATTGTAAAATCTTCCCTCTCCCTGATACATTCTGGCATTTATCACATGGTGACATTTCCCACAATGCAATGAGGTTCACAGAGGAAACAGTCAGCACCATGGTCCTGACATCACACTGTGGGAGGGGTTTCAGCACAATATCAGCCATACAGAGCCTCCTGATGATCCGTTTGTGAAAAGGAAAAGATTTTTCATGGGAAAGGGGGCATCAGCTACTGATTGGGATGAAGTTCAATTCTTGGTTACACTTTCTCTTTAAAAAAAATCAGCAAACACTCTGATAGTGTGAACAAGCCCAAGTGCATGATGGCTGTCCATACCAAAAACCAAAAAACCCTCTAACAACGCCTCCATCACAAACAAAACAATTTAGCTGACGGCAAGATCTCTGTACTGGAAACCGCTCAAAAATAACAGACTAAAATAACCACACTTACAGTTTTTAGCACAACAGTTACCACAATCTAAATTAGCACACATGTTACAGCTAAGTGACGGCTTCACAGCTCTGCTCACCACAGAGGAAGCGCACATAGGCAGGTGAGTACTCACCTCCAGCTGCTATATACAGATAGAGGGCCCTTTGCCTAGTGTTTTGCAAGCGATTTTTATTATACGTTTTTTTGTTTTGCTATTTGCGATTTTGTGTGTGC
This sequence comes from Hyperolius riggenbachi, assembly GCF_040937935.1. Taxonomy (NCBI): domain Eukaryota; kingdom Metazoa; phylum Chordata; class Amphibia; order Anura; family Hyperoliidae; genus Hyperolius; species Hyperolius riggenbachi. Next base: position 659,873,031 of record NC_090646.1, read on the forward strand.
AGACAAACAGATAGTGCACTCTTTGGCCTGGAAATGAATGCCTTTTAAAGCACATTTGCCTGAAAAATGCTCACAAAATCGTTGTTCAAAGCACTTTTAAAGCGCTTTGCGGTTTTTCCTATACCTTGCATTGAAGCGCAATCGCCCAGAAAATGGTGCAGGATCCATGTTTGCGATTGGAAAAAGAAGCTCATCGCTTATGTGAGAACACTCACATGGGATTTCATTACACAATCAAAAAAACTCTCAAAACACTCACTAGTGAGAACCAGCCCTAATTTATCATTTATTAGTAGCATTTAAGTACACTTTTTCTCCTATTCAGAATTATATATATATATATATACACTAGCTGATGGCCCGGCGTTGCCCAGGTATGTATTTGGCTGGTTTTAGCTCCACCCTCTTTCTAACCCTAACACACAATTACTCAATTACCTAATTTGTGAACTTTGTGGTCTTTGGCATCAATAATTTGCATTGAAACGAAACAAATCTGATTGGCTGTGGCTCCACCCCCTTTTCTGAATTGGAACCCCAGTCACCCAATGACCAACTATACCAGGTGTGCGGCTTGTGCCATTAACAGTGCAAAGAATGGCAGCAATGTAAATATTCCCCTTCTAAATCTATAGGTGAATTTTGATTGGCTTTTATAGGCTCCACCCACTTTTCTGAATATTAATCCCAGTCACCCAGCGACCAACTGTGCAAAGTTTGAGAACCCTATCATTAACAGAATGGCTGCAGTTTACATTTTCCCAGTGAAATTTGTATTTGTCTCCACCAACCTTTTGGTTATGGGAATAAAAAGTATCCTATACGTTTGTGTGCCAAATTTCATTCAAATCCATTCAGCCATTTTTGCGTGATCGCGTTACAAACATCCAAACATCCGATCTTTCCCATTTATAACATTAGTAGGATATAAAGAGTAAACATAGCTTGGTAAGTGTGCTGTATACCGAGATCTTCTAAATTTATATAACAAAAAACCCACAATGTTGGGACCCCCTCCTAGGTCGTACCGACTCCCATGTCCATGCACAGGAGCTGGTAATGATAAGCCCTGTTTACCAGCACCCTATGGCCTCAATTCACTAAGCTTTATCAAACACTTTATTGAATGTTTGATAATATACCTCATGGGTAAAATCAAATTTTGAATTCACTAAGGTGTTATAGATTTATTAAACGTTTTATTGATAAAACATTCGATAAATATATAACACCTTAGTGAATTCAAAATGAGATTTTACTCATGAGGTAAATGATCAAACGTTTGATAAAGTGTTTGATAAAGCTTAATGAATTGAGGCCTATGTCTTTCCGCAGTGTAGTTTGGTCTTTATATGAACCCTTACCTATTGGCCAGTGGAGGAGAAAGCAAAAAAACCTTACAACACCAAATATGGTATAACTTTAATCCAACTTTACGTTGTTTGATGTCTTTCGGGTTCTTCTTCCAGCGCCCAATCCCGATCTGTTGTCTTCACTGAAGCCTATTATTGATTGGAGTATTGCTCCTTTGGAGTTGCTTGAAGCTTCCTGTCAATTTGTTTGATGACGCTTGTAAACTTGATTGAAGTGCAACATCTCAAAAATACATCCTCCGGTATTCAACGAACAAAATTCTTTCTTCTGAAATCCATCATGAACACTGAAGCTGGACATCTCTATCTTTTTCTTGGCCTGCATCTCCTCTCTGCAAATCTCACCAATAGTGTTCAGTGCACCCCATAATCAGATCCGTGCACAGCTCCAAGACTTTTATAGGGCTGCCATCACCCTCTGGAACTCCCTCCCTTGACAAACAAGCTGTCAGTAACCAACTCCTCAAACTTGTCTACCGAACTTGCAGTGATATAGAAATAGGGAGTGCAGAGGTTGCAATCGCATCGGGGCCCTTAGGCCAGAGGGTCCCTGAGGGGTCCACCCTCAACTACATTATTAGCTCTTTATTGGTCCTGTACTGGTAATAATCACTTCTATAGATGTAATGAATAGTAGTGATCATTAACACACTGTTCCTCATCCCCTCCTTGCACCTCAGACACTGTGGTTGTCTTTGATTGGTTTGGTGCACCGTATCAATTGTTATGTATAGAGTGCTTGGGGGCCCCATTGTAAAACTTGCACCGAGGCCCACAGCTTCTTAGCTACGCCACTGCCAACTTGCCCTCTGTACTAATCCATAATGGCTTATTAACCCCAGACCCAATTCCTTGTGTATTCTGTGCTGTGGTCCCCACTTGTACGATGATAAACTGGATTGGACAGGTCCTCTTTTCCTGTGTCTCAGTTCTTACTTATTATGTATGCGGGTTTGTCATCTGCACTGTTTATTTACAGTACAGCACTGTGTAACATGCTGGCATTTTATAAATATTGGGTAACGATAATACATGTTTATGGCAAGGACTTGTCACCTTTGTAAGAGATTATTAAAGTGACATTGAAGCGAAAAAAAAACCTTATGAATTCTATGTGTAGTACGAATAATTACTAGAAGATTAGTAGCAAAGAAAAGAGTCTCATATTTTTATTTTCAGTTATATAGCTTTTTGCTTATAACATTGGCCTTAATTCACTAAGCTTATCTCCTGTCTTTAATAACGTTTCTAGAGTTATCACCATGGTGATGAGGCATGTCGTATTCAGGAAACATTTTACCTCAGGCAAACCTAACGTTAACTCTTCTGTCTTTAAAGTGAACCTCCGGACTAAAAATCTACTCAGCAGAACTGAAAAGGCTTGGTGTTTCTTTAACAGTTTCACAGCATCAGAACTTTGTTTTTCTTACCAAAGCATAATTTTTAGCTGCATTTTTAGCTAAGCTCCACCCATCAAAGAAAACTGCCCGGGCTTTTTTTCCCCTGATGCTGTGCAAAGCATGATGGGATTTCCTAAGTTGTTGTTAACGTTGCCTAGCAACTGGGAGGGGTGATCAGGACACAGGACAGTTGGAACTGTGTCTCATGTTCCCTGTCACCTCCTTTCAATCAAAGACATGGCTGCCGTCATGGAATCAAACATTTGCCTGTTCTTTTAAAATAGGATGGGTAAGAGATTATATTACCTATCTATTTTAATTAACATAACTAATGTAACTTAATGACAGTATGTTTGTTTCGGCTGGAGTTCCTCTTTAAGTTAACTCTTCAATCCTTAAAATAACTCCAGAATTCTAAAGTTAAAAGACAGGCTGTTAATTAACTGCGTGTGAAAATAACTACAGAGGAGGTAAATTAACCCATTCAGGTTCCGTGGTTTTCACGTGAGAAATGTTCACCTCCCATTCATTAGCCTATAACTTTATCACTACTTATTACAATGAACTGATCTATATCTTGTTTTTTCCGCCACCAATTAGGGCTTTCTTTGGGGGGTACATTTTGCTAAGAGCCACTTTACTGTAAACGCATTTTAACAGGAAGAATAAGAAAAAAATGGAAAAATTCATTATTTCTCAGTTTTCAGCCATTATAGTTTTAAAATAATAAATGCCTCCATAATTAAAACTCACGTAATGTATTTGCCCATATGTCCCGGTTATTACACTGTTAAAATTATGTCCCTATCACAATGTATGGCGACAATATTTTATTTGGAAATAAAGGTGCATTTTTTCCATTTTGCATCTATCACTATTAACAAGTTTAAAATAAAAAAAATATAGGAATATTTCATCTTTACATTGATATTTAAAAGTTTAGACCCTTAGGTAAATATTTACATTTTTTTTTTTTTTTATTGTAATGTTGTTTTTTTATAGTAAACATTTTATTTGGGTAGTTTTGGGAGGGTGGGGGGTAAACAATACATTTAAATTGTAAATGTGTGTTCATTTTATTTTTATTTTCAGTTGTAGTATTACTTTTTGGCCACAAGATGGCGGCCATGAGTTTGTTTACATGATGTCACTCTAAGCGTAACACACGCTTAGAGTGGCGCATCGGGGAGGGAACTGCCAGAAAAGGCGCAGCTTCCGAGAGAAGCTGTCGCTTTTTCAGCGGGGGAGAGGAATCAGTGATCGGGCACCATAGCCCGATACATTGATTCCCTGGCTACCGAATCCGCGGCCGGGAGTGCACGCGCGCAATCGGCCGCGGGGGCGCGCGGTAGCGTGCATGGTTCCTGGATGTAGTTTCTACGTCCAGGAACCAAAATAGGTTAAGGAAAGAAGAGATAAGATAACTCTCTCACTGTGCGATGGCAAGTTTTATCTTGCCTTATCTCAAGCATGATCTTAGTGAATTGAGGCCATTCTCTAATATGTGCAGTTTACAAACTACACTCAGCATTTTAAATGATTTCGCAGAGATAATGACCTTTTGAACTTTCCTCTGCAGGAAAACCATAAACAAACAAGAAACAATGAGACAGTAGAGATAAGAGCTTCAAAAGACAGTGCTGTCCATGAGGAGCTCAGAGAAGCTCTTTTGCATAGATAACAACTGAAGTTTCTTAACTCTTCCTGTACTGGAAACAATATCAGACTCATATCTGTTCTACTAATGTTCTATCCCTTATGCTGGGTTTACCCGATTGTTTTTCCGCTCGATTCTCGTATCTTCCGCTCCTTTTTCTTTTTTTCATTCACTTCTATGAGAAATCGAGCGCAGAATTGATCAGAAGGAATATCGGACATGACAGGAGTTATCTGTCGAATCCATCAATCGAGCGGAAAAATCGTATCGTGTGTACCCAGCATTGGCTGTACTACACATACAATTCATTATATCATACGTTTAGGCCCGGTTCACACTTGCTTTTTGATCAAATACTTACCAGTGGCACGGGTCCGTTCCGGTCTGAGAACATCCGTTCACCATCAGGAGGCCATCAGGATCCAGTCAGAACACGTTCAGTTTTCATCCGGATCTTCTTCCGTTCTTCATGCGTCCTGGATCCATTTCTGTTTTCAAAGAGGGGCCTGGAAGGTCTGGAAAAGCGCTGAAGTCCTTCTTGGGGAGAGCCTGCTGTGCGGACATCATCCTCCTCGTCCCGCGGGCCCTGCATCTGGATGGTCAGGTCCTTCCGTCCTCCGCTGTGTTCTGGGGTGGCTGTGGAGAGGCTGGGGGCTGTCTGGCACTGGGTACATCCACATGGCCGCCTGTACCACCATAGAGAACCCCACAGAAAGTGGGGTAGGACGTCCGGCTTTCATCCGGAAGTGTGTTGTGCACTTCCGTTTCTCATCAGTTCCTCTTGTGCTGGATTTCTTGTCCGGATCCAGTCTGTTGGCGGACGGAGGACCAGTCCGGAAAATTGGAGCATGTTGGAAAATTCCGGACCACAGGCCGGACCGCAGACCGCATCCGGATCCGGAGGAACGGACAAGTGCGCACGGGTCCATTGATTAACAATGGACCCTTAATTGTCCATTCTGTTTGCGGACTTTGCGGTCCGGCTGTGGTCCGAAAAATAACGCAAGTGTGAACCGGGCCTTATTTTCACTTCAGATTCCCTGTAATCTGTTTCATCCATTTGCAGTTGTTGAGCTATGTACTCCTTTTAATGTTGGGAACACATGATGCAATTTCCAGCCCCATCGACACAAATCGGGCCATTATATCTGACATCAAATCACCAGAGGTGGCGCTCACAGCAATGTCACATCTATATTACAGTTCAGATGCCAAAGACAAATACAAACAGAACGATTCATCTGAGGCATCTGAGCTGTAATATAGATGTGACATTGCTGTGAGCACCACCTCTGGTGATTTGATTTACATTTTTAAGACAGAACCGGCATTTCTCCAACGCCTTTGTCAGTGTTCTCCTAGTGTGTAGGAGCAAGCATTATTTCTGACATGTCCAAACCGTTTTCGATCGAGAAAGGAATCGTTTTTGCAAAGTGATCATCGGAAAATTGATCCCTTTATCGATCGGGAGCAGTTTGTACATGTACACACGGTACAACTTCCTGTCTGATCACCCGTCGATCAAACAGGAAATTGCATTGTGAGTTCCCAGCATTACTCTTAAAGAGACACTGAAGCGAAAAAAAAAATATGATATAGTGAATTGGTTCATTACTATGAATAATTACTAGAAGATTAGCAGCAAAGAAAATATTCTCATACTTTTCAGGTATATAGTGTTTTTTCTAACATTGCATCATTCTATAATATGTGCAGATTACACAACACTCAGCATTCAAAATGAGTCTTTCAGAGCAGTCTGTGAAGTAATGACCTCTCCTCTAGCAGAGGAAAAGTAAATAGTCCAGGAACAGTTGAGATAATAAAAGTCAGATAACAGCCCTCTCCACGACTAACTTAGTCGGAGAGCTTAATGGCTTTTTTGCATAGAGATAACAACTGGAGTTTCTCAACTTTTCCTGTACTGGAAACAATTAGACTGATGTATCTGATCTTAATGTTTTATTTCTTAGCTGTGCTACACATACAAATCATAATATCATCATTTTTTTTTCGCTTCAGTGTCTCTTTAAAACAGCAGGACTCCAGGCATATATTTTCAGTAACTAATTAGATATGGTAATTGACTGTTCTAATATATACAAACCATAATCTAATCACAAAGATCTGTGTGGTTTTGCAAAATCACATACAGGACGCAACTCTGACACAACCTGTCAGCTGTGATTCTGTCAGTCTAAAGCAGGGGTGTCAAACTCAATCACATAAGGGGCAAAAATCAAAAGGGGCAAAGTGGCATAACCAGGGCCGGGCCAAGGCAGAGGCGAGAGGCTCCAGCCTCAGGGCGCAGCGTAGGAGGGGGGCGCACAACTCGCTCAGCTATCATTCACCTATTGTGTTTGAAGCAGAGAGAAATAAGAAAAGGGGATACATGGCAGTGACTGCAAGCCAGATAACTAGAGATTAAAGGGAATCAGAGATGTTCCCTAGCTGAAAAAATGAAAAAGCTTTTATACATACCTGGGGCTTCCTCCAGCCCCATACGCGCTGATCGATCCCACGCCGCCGTCCTCCGCTGTCTGCATCTACGAGAACCAGCTCCCGTCAGTGACGTCATCGGAGCCGGGCTACGCAGGAGAAGTGCGCCCTCTACGTATCTCTCCATTCACTGCTGCAGAGATACGCAAACGGCACACTTCTGCTACGCTAGACTGGCTCCAATTGACGGAACAGCGTGGAGCCGGTTCTCGTAGCTGCGAGCAGAGGAGGATGGCGGTGTGGGATCGATTTCTAGCCGATTCGATCAAAACAGTTGAATCGGCCGTCCATCGATGGCTAAAATTGACCAGTGTATGGCCTGCTTTAGTCTAGTAGCAATCAGTGTGTGACGGCTGGAGTGGAACAGATGGAGGTGCACAGGTTTGGAGGACCTTGTCCCAGGCCTGGGCATAACTATAGCAACTGTGGGGAGAGAAGCGCTCCTCCCCCTTCTGCAGAGTAGCACAGTGGAGCAGTTTAATATTTTCCTGCTCCATTGCTGCTTTGATCTTCCTGGCAGCCACACGCTCTGTGCTGCATACCTCTGGCTACCAATGCTTGTCATGTGATCGGGAGCTGGAGGTGTGGAATCAGAGCGTGCAGCTGCTGGGAAGAACAGAAGAGACACTCTGCAGCACTGGAGCAGGTATTACACTGCTCTAGTTCACTATTATGCAATGTGGGGAGCTGGCGTTGGGGGGGGGGGGGGGGGGGATCCCATGTGTTGTTGCTGCATCCCAGCTCAAACTGACCATGTTTCAACCAGAAGCGCTGTCAGTCATTCGTTCAGTCATTCAGACGCCAAATTGTGCGTGTGTACAGTCCGTCGTTCAGGAGATAAGACTGGTCTTGAGCGATCCTCCTGGCGAATCGCTCAAGACCAGTCTCTCCTGAACGACGGACTGTACACACGCCCGATTTGGCGTCCGAACGACTGAACGACGGGACGTCCAAACGACCCGTCGTTTGAAAATATACGACGTGTGTATGGGCCTTTAAGCAGTGGACATCAGAGGTGGTGTGTAAGCATAAGCAGTAGCTGTTACATTAACAACCTGTGAATTTGGAATTCCAATTTAGGAATTTGTGTTTGGACTCTGACCTGTCCCGAGTACCGACCAATATTTAGTAAAGCATTAACGGTGCCCTGGCCTATGACTCCCCATGGCCTGACACCCACCTGCACAGAGGCGCAGGGTTCTGTGTGCCGTTGTTGGGACAACACTGTTATACTTTTAACTTTCAAAACAAGCTTTGCTATTAGCTAAGAGAAAAAAAGTTACAAAACAATATGAAGGTCAATATCTCTGTAACATTCAGAAATGAGAAATACAAGTAAGAAAATGAAAATAGAGTCTACTTCTATAGAGAACAAACGACTCACTAAATTGATGTCAGCGATTAGAGATTCCACTGGGGCCAAATGGTTAACAGAAAATTGAAGCGGGAGCCAAATGGGGAACAAATTGAATATCTCACTAGTTACACCTTCCTTCCTTATAATATGGTCTCCCTGGCTCAGTTCCCCTTACGGTTCCCACTTGTCTCTACAGATCCTGAAGTAATTATCCCCCTTTCCTTTACCACTTTGGTTGTAGTACTTTATTCTTGATGGATGTAGACCGGGCCGGTGCTAGACTTTTTGTTGCCTGAGGCAAATTTTTGAGGATGCGCAGGTAGGTAGCCAGGTATAGGTGCCCCCAGTAAAGGTAGCCAAGTATAGAATTCTATGTGATCTGATAAGAAATTAACACCTTTTCTTGTAGAAAGCTGTAGATTAGCGTATATCTGGAAAAATTCACTGACAGTGATCATCAAAGAGTTTCTAAGGAAAGAAAATCACTGTATTTTTTGGACTATAAGACTCACTCTTCTCCCCCAAATGTGGGGGGAAAAAACACTGCATCTTATAGCCCAAATGCAGAGAGTTCCTGGCTTGTGAACGCCTGACAATACGAACCTCCAACCCGCCGCAATGTCGGGGACTCCCTGTACTGTGCCCATGATGAGGAGGACACAGGGGACAAATGGAGGACACAGGGGGGCACAAAGGAGCATAGAGGGGGACACATGGAGGACACAAGAGGTACAAGGGGGCATGTGGTACAAAGGGGGCATAATCCACACGATGCCCCTTCACCATGCATGCACCAGGTTTAGTATATATTATTTCCCCCGGTTTTGTCCTCTAAACCTAGGTGCGTCTTATGATCAGGAGCGTCTTATAGTCCGAAAAACATGGTACTTAATTTTCCCCTCTCTAAACATGTCTGATCATTTATAAACCAGCAAGAGAGATATGGCACCGGACAATATTAAACCAGTCCAATTGACAATGAATTAGTCCACAAATAGCACGATATTGTCTTGATTGATGCTTTGGCCGATTTATCACAATACAGTCACATCAGATTATCTGTAGCAGTTCTTCATTGATAGACATTGATAGAATAGTCTCCACCACACCCTATGTGTCAGACTCACTGCAAGAAAAGACCTCCAGTAGGTCTAATGACACTTTGGGACCATTCTGCGGGTCGTTCCTCACCTCACTGGCATTCTCTGCAGATCACAGATCAAAGACTGGGCATTGATTCTTCCACCTCCAAATCATAGAAGGGTGGGGTGGAGTCGCTCAAAATATATTGATGTTACAACATAACGTGTAGATGAGAGGTAATCGCTTACCTCTCCAGAAGATACAGACTCCAGTTCAACTGGAAAGATATTTATTCCAAAAAATGACATCGCGTTTCGCGGGTCATGGCCCGCTTCTTCAGGTCAATACAAAAAATGCCTTAGAAGCATAAGGAATAGCGTGTAGGCACCTCTTGTAAGGATGAGGCATGCCACCGCCGGCAGCCCTGCCGCTGACTCACATATGGTTGCTGTCCCTGCCGCTGACTCACGAGCAGTGCAGGGCGGCAAGCGGAGGAGGCGTCTTAGTGTGCACTCCGCCTAGGTATTATGGTCATGTGTTTCTTGCATGTCAGCTGATCAGCTGACACGATGAATCCTGATTGGTCAGTCCATGTATTTGTATCTGGTGAGCGCCTTCAGTCTTCACCCATGATCGCCTATGCTGGGCTTGTAGCTGAGATTGCGCTCACACCAAGTGCCTTGTCTTGCTGCAGATTACTGTCCGTCTCTTGACCAAGCTTCTTGCAGATCTGATACCTTGTTGCCAACCCGGATTGAACCTGACTACGCTTCTTCTGATCTTCTGTTATCGACCCGGGTCATACTTGACCTTGCATCTACTGGATTCCTGGTTGCCAAACCTCGGAGTGTTTAAGAACCTTGCATGAATGCTGCCTGCCCTGATCTCTGTCTGACCACGCATCTGTATTGTGATTACACTTTCGTCTGGATTGCCTCAGTCCATAGGCCTCAGGTGACTATTCATGTACACTGTGTCTGCATTACCTTGCTGTGTTTGGTGAATGCTATATGCCAGGTTGTATGCTACATCTACCTGCAGGGTTGTGTAGTTTGTTGTTAGGCAGGAGTGTACGCAGGTGTTAGGGCTGGGTTATAGGTCAGTCATATGGGCATACAGTCTGACCTATAGCAAAAGCCAGACAAACCTGACACCTCTATTCTGAGTAGAGGTGCATATACTCTACTCCTTATGCTGCCAAGGCTTTTTTTTGTGCTGACCTGAGGAAGCAGGCCATGACCCACGAAACGCGTTGCAGATTTAATGAATAAATATTTTTCCAGTTGAACTGGTGTCTGTATCTTCTGGAGAGGTAAGCGATTACCTCTGATTTGCACATCAATCAGACCTCCTTTGGACTTCCATCGTACTACAGGAGAGTGACCATCCAGTATCCAGCAGGACCTGGAGTACCGAGCAGGGAACGGTGAATTCCCCGTGGGCTTATACGGTGGTTGTAAAAAATCAAATAATATCAGCGCAACCATATAAAAAATTGGGATATATGAAAAAGTCCAACACTTCAGTGTAGCGTCCTTGGTCAATATTAGATATAAAACTTCGGCGCTAAATCATGGATATCCACCACCAGTAACACCATAAAAACAGATGCGCTTACCAGATTGCTACAGACCTTAGTTACAGGGTCTGCAGCAAAGCATTATGAGGTCAGCGGCAGGTGTCTTCACAGCTGGCCTCCACTCCAAGCAAACAAGGCAACTCAAATTCTTATGAGCAGTGTTTCCGTATTGAGCATGAAAAGAAACAATAACTCATCTAAGCGTATCTATTTGGTGATTTTAATAGAATCCAATAAAAACAGCATATAAAAACTTTAAATGAATTACTCACATCTGGGCCCTTATTACAGGGACCCAAAGCGAAAATCAGCACGTATCAATCATAGGACGCCGTCCAGCCACACGTCCGCCTCACCCGACCAGTTTCACTGCCGTAGTTTCATCAGGGCCCCTGATGAGATGAGTTTTATATGCTGTTTTTATTGGATTCTATTAAAATCACCAAATAGATACGCTTAGATGAGTTATTGTTTCTTTTCATGCTCAATACGGAAACACTGCTCATACGGTGGTTGCAGGAACTGCAACCCACCTTTGTGAGTATATAATTGTATATACTTTCCTCCCCCTATACCTAACGATACTGCACCACTGGGCTCCTGGGCTCTCTCTACTTCTGGTTTAGGTGTTCTTGGTCCCTACAAGAGCTACAGAACCCCTTCCACCTCCGAATCATATAACTCTGTTGCTCCACAATACCTCAAATAAAAATTCTCACAAAGAAACACATAGAGGATGTGTGTTTCCTCTCGTACACTGACCTGTTACCCGAGCATATTACAGCCTGTAAAATTCACCATGAAAGCTGAGTGCACCGCGCAGACTTCACAAAATACAACCTGACCCATAAAAACTCTTATAAAAAATGACAGAGCTTCTCTGCAGAGGACACGAGACACTGGCCTCCGTGTGTGATCTGGGGGAAAGGGATCTGGCTACACAGGCCCTGCAAGTAATCAGGAGGGGAATGCAGCCCTCTGTCCTAACACAAGAGGGGGCTGTTTCTCATTCCCTGAGGATTAAGGGTGCTCATCAAGGCCGGATAAATACTTTTTCTGCCTATAGGCCAAGTATGGTGGGGCTTCTCCACAATGTGCAGCAGCCCCTCCCATTCCATGTGCAGCCCCCTCTTTTATGTGTAACATCCATGTACAACAGCCCCCTCCTATTCCATGTGCAGCCCCCTCTTCCATGTGTATCAACCACAGCAGCCTCTCCCATTCCATGTGCAGCCCCATCTTCCATGTGTAACATCCATGTACAGCAGCCCCTCCCATTCCATGTGCAGCCCCCTCCTCCATGTGTATCATCCATGTACAGCAGCCCCCTCCCATTCCATGTGCAGCCCCTCTTCCATGTGTATCATCCATGTACTGTAGCCCCTCCCATTCCATGTGCAGCCCCATCTTCCATGTGTAACATCCATGTACAGCAGCCACTCCCATTCCATGTGCAGCCCCCTCTTCCATGTGTAACATCCATGTACTGCAGCCCCCTCCCATTCCATGTGCAGCCCCCTCTTCCATGTGTATCATCCATGTATAGCAGCCCCCTCCCATTCCATGTGCAGCCCCCTCTTCCATGTGTATCATCCATGTACTGCAGCCCCTCTCATTCCATGTGCAGCCCCCTCTTCCATGTGTATCATCCATGTACAGCAGCCCCTCCCATTCCATGTGCAGCCCCCTCTTCCATGTGTAACATCCATGTACAGCAGCTGCCCTCCCATTCCATGTGCAGCCCCCTCTTCCATGTGTAACATCCATGTACAGCAGCCCCTCCCATTCCATGTGCAGCCCCATCTTCCATGTGTAACATCCATGTACAGCAGCCCCCTCCCATTCTATGTGCAGCCCCATCTTACATGTGTACCATCCATGTACAGCAGATCCTCTCCCATTCCATGTGCAGCCCCCTCTTCCATGTGTAACATCCATGTACAGTAGCCCCTCCCATTCCATGTGCTGCCCCCTCTTCCATGTGTAACATCCATGTACAGCAGCCCCCCCATTCTATGTGCAGCCCCCTCTTCCATGTGTAACATCCATGTACTGCAGCCCCTCCCATTCCATGTGCTGCCCCCTCTTCCATGTGTAACATCCATGTACAGCAGCCCCTCCCATTCCATGTGCAGCCCCCTCTTCCATGTGTAACATCCATGTACAGCAGCCCCTCCCATTCCATGTGCAGCCCCCTCTTCCATGTGCATCATCCATGTACAGCAGCCCCTCCCATCCCATGTGCATCCTCCTCTTCCATGTATAACATCCATATACAGCAGCCCCTCCCATTCCATGTGCAGCCCCCTCTTCCTTGTGTAACATCCATGTACAGCAACCCCCTCCCATTCCATGTACAGCAGCCCCCCTTCCATGTGTAACATCCATGTACAGCCGCCCCCTCCCATTCTATGTGCAGCCCCCTCTTCCATGTGTAACATCCATGTACAGCACCTCCTCCTATTCCATGTGCAGCCCCCTCTTCCATTTGTAACATCCATGTACAGCAGCCCCTCCCATTCCATGTGCAGCCCCCTCTTCCATATGTAACATCCATGTACAGTAGCCCCTCCCATTCCATGTGCAGCCCCCTCTTCCATGTGTAACGTACATGTATGGTAAGCCTTCTCTCGCATATGTAGCAACCCCTATTTCCTGCCAGTCTTGTAGCCGCCCAAGGCACGGGCCTTTGTGGCCTTTCCGGATATTTTCCCTGGTGCTCATACATTACTCAATTTCTGGCATTAACCACTTAAGTCAGATAGATTGTGCTGCTGCCATGGCGCTCCCGCTGCCCTCCGTTAGCCCAGAGATCAATGAATGGTAACATAGTTCCCATTCATCGATCTAAGTCCCCAGCAGAATAACCGATGGCCTCTTATCAGAGGCCGCGGTCTTTCTGCAGAAAAAAAAGTTTCCCGTCCTCCTTGTAGTTCCTGGAAGCAAGATTGTTCGCTTCCAGGACTCTTTGACTGTGGCCATCTTTCGGCCAAATAGTAAAACTACACCCACATGCATTTTTTATTAAGCAAACCCACAATATTACATTTAAAATTAACTGTTTACCTCCCACACCAAAAATGAACCAAACAAAATTTTTAATTAAACAAAATAAAACAAATTACAATAAAAAAACAACAACATAAATAGTTACCTAAGGGTCTTAACTTTTTGAATATGCATGTCAAGAGAGTATATAACTATAATTTTTTAAATTATAAGCTGGTAAATAGTGATGGACGCAAATTGAAAAAATGCACCTTTATTTCCAAATAAAATATTGGCGCCATAAATTGTGATAGGGACATCATTTAAACAGTGCAATAACTGGGACAAATTGGCAAATAAAATACATGGGTTTTAATTATAGTAGCATGTATTAATTTCAAACTATAATGGCCAAAATCTGAAAAATAATTTTTTTTAAATTTCTTTCTTAGGCCCGGTTCACATTAGCGGTGGCCGTCCGGAATCGCCGTGCCGGAGCCGGACCGCTTTCAGAACGGACGGAACGGACGCACGGCATGGCAATGAAAGCCTATGCGTCCGTTCACATGCGTCCGTTCTGCCGGACCGGAGCCGGACCGGAGCCGGACCGGATCCGGACTCCGGCGTCCGTTCCAACATGCGCTATTTTTTGGTCCGGCTCCTCCGGCAGCCGTATCCGGAGCGGAGCCGGACTGCACCATCCGGCCAATACAAAGCAATGAGAGCCGGAGAGCGCACAACACACTGGCTACAAAAACCGGACGTTCTACCCCACTTCCTATGCATTTTGGATGGGGACCACATGGGCCCAGCGTTAGTGGGGCAGCAGCAATTTCATGCTGGAGCTCTTTTTGGCAGCAACATGTCTGATATGTCAGGAGGCGAACAACAGGAAGGAGAGAATTCCCAGGTTTACGAGTAAAAAATGCCTGGATCCATGGTCCCAACTGCAGTCTCTGTATCCACGGATGGTCTCCACACGTCCACCTGTCTCCAACAATGACCCCAGACCCTTCTGCTGACCTCCCAGACCCCAGGTATTTACAGGATGTATATCTCCTTAAGACACCGGATCCGGACCGCAACCGTGTTCACACCGCACGGAAACCGGATGCAAACGGACCGGATCCGGACCGGATCCGGATAGGAACCGTACGGATCAGGTCCGGTCCGGATGCGGTGCGGTCCGGATATCCGGTGCGGTTTTTACAAAACCGCAAGTGTGAACCGGGCCTAAATCTCCCTGTTAAAATGGATTTTGAATAAAATAATTCTTAGCAAAATGTACTACCCAAAGAAAACCTAAATGGTGGTGGAAAAAACAAGATATAGATCATTTAATTGTGATAAGTAGTGATAAAGTTATTGGCAAATAAATGGGAGGTGAAAGTTGCTTGGATGCATAAGGTGAAACAACACTGTAGGCTGAAGTGGTTAATATCTGCCCAATTTGATCATAATTATGACAAATCTAGCAAATATTGATGCCGCAACATGGCTACCCGATCGATCACTTAGAACGATTTCTGGCTGAAATGAATAATCAGGTATGCTGGAAAATCTCAGCCACAATGGCGGAAGCAGCGTTCGATTTCCTGACGACCGACGGGCCCCCAGTCAGTCTCCCCAAGGTTATGTTTCCCCCTCCCCCCCCTTTCCTGGGGCCCGTGGTGCAGGCTCACCTGCCAGGCCGGCGCGACTCCTGGCATCCTCCTCTGTCTGGCTTCTTTTTGAATTGTCACCGCAAGCATCTGTACCATGTGACACTGATATCACTACATGTGCCAGTGTCACATGGTAAAGGTACTCTTGGTGTAATTCAAGAAGATGGCGGACACAGGAAGAGACGGGGAGTGGTGTCAGCATGACAGGTGAGCTTGCAACACTCACCACGGGCCCTGGTAAGGGAGGGAGTTTGACACATACACTTGTGGGGGGTGTCTGGCTTTTTTAGTAAGGTTTGGTGGAGACTAGCATCCACAGGGCCCCTAGACCCTCTGGAGGCCCTAGGCCAGTGCCTAGAATTGCCTCGTGAATGATCCCGATCCAGTGAAAAATTTGCACTGGGGCCCATGGCTTTGTTGCAATGGCACTGGTCCTGGCATTCTGGTCCACTAAGGGCTCAGACACAAAATAAGCAGAGCTTTCTGAAAGCTTTTTAAAAAACACTCCCATTAAAATAGCGGTAAAATCGCAAATGCGTTAAATCGGGCGATTTTACCGTTTTTTAAAAAGCTCTCAGAAAGCTCTGGAGGCCAAAAAGTGCTTATAGTGTGTCTGAGCCCTAAGGGCTCTTTCACACCAAGACATTGCATTAGATGCGACGTTAAGTTTGCATAACACGCCCCTAACGCAACGCATGTTAGCTTTGAAGTTGGACGTTACATTGCGTTATGCATCCCTTGATGCGTCCGTGATGCGTACTTTTTGACGCATATGGATCGAACGAAAACGGCGCATGCGGCACATTTAAAAAAAAAAAATTACTGAGCATGTGCAAACATCCGAACGCAGCCAAATACGAGTATAACGCACAGCATGCTGCACTTTCATTTACCGTGCAGCGTTACACTCATATGCAACGTGGGCACTGTGAACAGCCCATTGATTTTTCATTGCTGTGAGTTGGGCTGCGTACAGACTGCTCTAACATGCGCCTGTAACGTCTTACTGTGAAAGCAGCTTTAAAGAGTGTAGGTTCATTACATAGCGGATCAACAAAAGTAATACCTGCGCCACACTACAGTAAAATACCGAAGCTTTTAATAATAGGTTAAAAATATTAAAACATCAATAATGCCAGTAATCGACTGATAGA
Source organism: Hyperolius riggenbachi (assembly GCF_040937935.1). Lineage (NCBI taxonomy): Eukaryota > Metazoa > Chordata > Amphibia > Anura > Hyperoliidae > Hyperolius > Hyperolius riggenbachi. The sequence goes on from NC_090646.1 coordinate 659,889,785, forward strand.
CAGGGTAGAAACAACACTTGCATGTGATTACAGCAACAACTCTCACACCACCACACTATGTATTGAGAGATCTCACGCAAGAGATCTCTCAATACATAGTGTGGTGGTGTGAGAGTTGTTGCTGTAATCACATGCAAGTGTTGTTTCTACCCTGTCTATCAGTCGATTACTGGCATTATTGATGTTTTAATATTTTTAACCTATTATTAAAAGCTTCGGTATTTTACTGTAGTGTGGCGCAGGTATTACTTTTGTTGATCTTTTGTTTTTCGAAGGGGATGGGAGTGTAACCCCTTATATACTGTGCAGCCTTGGTTTTAAAATACGCAGAGCGCTACAACTAAAATTTAACGTCATTACACAGCTGACCCATAACACAGGGAAGGTGCAGTTCACGTCGGACCAGCAGAGAGCTGCTTCCCTCCATCTAGAATTCTTCCTGCCCAATGGGAGGTACAGCAAATATACCGCTGAAAATAATATTTTCCATAGGGGGAAGCACTCATCCCGCCCATGTCAGGGCAGCCAAACTTATACAACACACTCTGGGTGTGAGAGATGCTGTAGTTCAGTGGCCCTTAAAGTAGCTGATGTTATGCTGGGAATACACCATGAGATATTTTGGCAGATCGATGGTTCGATAGATAATTTTCGACAGGTCAGATGTTATTTTCGATCATTTTTCTGATTTGATATGATTTCTCAAAGAAGTAAATGGAAATTGATAAGAAAAACGATCTAAAAATCGATTGGATAATCGATCGGACAGTAAATCTGCAGAAATATCTAATTGTGTATTCCCAGCATTAAAGCTGGGAACAGCCAATCAGCATATCCCCTAGGCCTCATCCTATATATAACTGCAGTTTAATGATGGGAGGTGAGTTGGTGGCTATTTCTGGATCGCATGCAAATTTAATGCAAAACTGGAATTGCATTGCAATCGATGCACTTCTATTTCCATGCTGCATACAACGGACAGAATGATCTACAACTCATTGACATACTGTCAGTGAATTGTATCTTACACTCCTAGTTATCATTGTGTAGCTTGCTCTCAGCTCCTTCACTTACTGTGCATAATACTGTAAACCCACCGATCATTCATTTCATAACAAATTGCGTGGGATTACCGAGTAATGCGTCTGTTTTGTGGCTCTGGTCAGCTTCCTGTGCTCTGCTGCTGACTGTAGTGGTGCGTGGGTGAGATACCTCATACAGAGGTGTGAAACAAACTGTATGTGTCCCCCTCCCCCGCCATGTCCGCTGCCTTATACAATACAAGCTTTCCTGTAGAAGCCACCACGTTGCAGCATTATAAGCCTCATCTAAACCGGGAGAACGATCAGTCTGTGAGATACCTATGGACAGGAGACTCAGGCTGACAGACTGCTGTTCACCAGGAAGTGACAGGGATGTGAAGGCTGCCACATTTATTGCCTTTTAAACAATACCAGTTACCTGGCAGTCCTGCTGATCTCTTTGGCTGCAGTAGTGGCTGAATCACACATTTGAAACAAGCATGGGGCTAATCCAAAACAGAGGCACCAAGAGGATAAAAGTATCAAAAGTGGTTAAAAATTGCTGAGGAGGAAGTGGTGGTCTTACCCCCATCCCCCCTTAAGAATACACAAAAATGTGAGATTTAATATCATAAAAATGTATTGATCTACTCCACAGAAGATGCAACACGTTTCACAGGCACAAACCTGCTTCATCAGGCAATAGTAGACGGAGTAAATAACAGCAATGGGTCATGATAAGGCCAGAGGCTCCTGGCGTTATCCTGACCTGCTGCTGTTATTTACTCCTCTTGGCGCCTCTGTTTTTTTTCTTTATACAAAATAGCAGAGTCCACCCCTGGTGGAGAGGTGTTATCTCTCTCTTCTGATCTATGGAGAGCGACTTCTTAAACCTGAGTGGGGACAGGTTTTATCTCCCTACCTGCATCTACAGTGGTTGCCTAATGGTAGCCTTGGTTTGTGAGTATTTACTAGTTACTTCCTCATTACGTTACCCACCCTTACATGTAACACTACTGTTGGCTCTCCTTGTCCAAACAACCCCCCCTCTTTTATATCGGGCTATTCCAGTTACACTTCAGGTCAGAGCACCTGATCTGCATGCTTGTTCCGGGTCTATGGCAAAAACTATTAGCGGCACAGGATCAGCAGGACAGCCAGGCAATGTGCATTGTTTAAAGGAAATAAATATGGTAGCCTTCTTATACCTCACTTCAGGACTCCTTTAGGCCCAGTTCACACTACTGTATAGCATTCCGGTAAAGTTGTGCTAAGTAAATGAAAGTTTGTGGAGACTTTCTTACTTAGTGCGATGCAACGCGGTGCAGCGGCAGTACTCAAATCACTGCAATCCTGACCTAAAGTCAACAGTGCGTTACTGCATGATCCGTGCCTAGCACAGCCTGAAGGGCGCTAGAGGAAGCCCCAGGTGAGTATAAATTTATTAGGGCCCATTCACAACTATACAATTAGCAAGCGCTTCCCGCTAATCGCTAAATCGCTAGTGCTTTGTTATCCTATGGCAGTGTTCTTACTGCCGCGATTGGCGCCGATCTTACCTGCAGCATTTTGTTAGCGATTCAGCAGCGATCAAAAAAATAAAAAAAAACAAAATAAAGAAAACAAAAACTAAAAATTAGAAAACAAAACAAAACAAAAAAACTTGCACTACACTCACTCAACTAATCAATCACTAATCAATCCCCTAACTCACACTCACTCTGTCAAACACTAAGCCTGCGGCCTGGCTGGCTCTGCAGCAACTACTAGCACACTACACTACAATCTATCACTCAAACTATCAATCTACTGTCACTCTCTCACAAATACAGCTAGCTAGTACTACTACTAATATAGCTCACACTCTAACACTCTCTCACAGTCTAGTCTTTAAAGAGAATCTGAAGCCCCCCAAAAATGGCTTTTTAGCTTATATACATATGAGGCATGTTTGCCCCTGCTAAACCGCCGCTATAGCACTGCATAACGAGGGGTCTTTACCCCTCAAATCCCCCCTGTGCTGCCCGGGGAGCGCTTCCGTGTGAGGCCGGGCTATAGGCTGCAGCCCTGCCTCACACGCGTCTATCGGCGGCGCATCGCCACCTCTCCCCCGCCCCTCTCACGTCTTCCTTCACTGAGAGGGGCGGGGAGAGGCGGAGATACGCGCTGACAGACGCGTGTGAGGCAGGGCTGCAGCTCATAGCTCTGCCTCACACGGAAACAGACAGGGGCAGCAAAATCTACAACAAAGAAAGTCGTGGATTTTGCAGGGGGGGGATTTGGAGGGTAAAGACCCCTCGTTATGCAGCGCGATAGGGGCGTTTTAGCTGGGGCATACATGCCACATATGGATATAAGGTAAAAAGCCATTTATTTTTTGGCTTCAGCTTCTCTTTAAAAAGACTTTTGGTTTATATACAGTGTTTAAAAAGACTTTTGTTTTATGTTAAAACAACTACTATGGATCTGTCTCTCCTCTCTTTCCAACACCAGACTGAAATAGTGTTGTCCGGATCATGAACGATTCGGATCTTTGATCTATTTTGTGAGTCAAATAATCCGAATCATCAAAATGAGTGATTCGGATCGCAAAGGGGACGGGGCCAGGAGCGACACGCCCCCTCTCAGCGGGCAGCGGGTCCTGGAAGCAGAGCAGAGATGGATCGCTCTGTTGAAGGGGAGGCAGCCTTGCACAGCCACAGGTAGATGAGAGAGAGAGAGAGAGAGGACATCGGTGCCACTGCCAGATATGTGTAGAGCACACATACTGGCTGAAATGTGCTGCTCATTATAGGCTGTCTGTTCCGTAGTTGTGCACAGTGAACACATTGGAAACTTTTGGCACAGCTCAGTAACGTTACAGGCAGCATGCTGGGCTAGGACAGGGTAGGCACTGTAATTGCAGTGCAACATGATCCTCATGCACTGCTCTAAACAGCTGCACTTCACTTCTGGGAATGCTTTGGGGAATGGGAGTTGGGAGTATACAGATGAACATATAGGTGAAATATATGTAAAGCATATGATTGCAGCATGTGGGTATTGTGTGCAAACAAACATTTCTGCTCTCTGCTCGTCCCTCCTCCCTTCTCTGTCCACTCCCTGCCCTCTGTCCATCTTCTCCCCTTCTCTGTGTGTCCACCCCCCTCCTCTTCTCCTGTCCTGCTAGTCATTTCACCCCCGAATGCTTCCCTTGTAAAATGATCCGTGATTCGGATCAAAGATCCGGATCTTTTCAATGATCCGATTCGAATCATCCGGATCATTGAAAAGATCCGAACTTCGCATCTCTAGACTGAAACCCACAAGCTTTGTGACTGCACACCTCTCTTATATACAAAATGGGTGGGATAGCTGCTGATAGGTAGCTAGGGAGCTGGTTGCTAACGTAGGATTGGTTGGTTATTCTTAAAGGGAAGGTTTAGGGACGCCTTGAAAAAAATAAAAATCCATATCCACTTACCTGGGGCTTCCTCCAGCCTGTGGCAGGCAGGAGGTGCCCTCGCCGCCGCTCCAGAGGCTCCCGGTCGTCTTCGGTGGCCGACCCGACCTGGCCAGGCCGGCTGCCAGGTCGAGCTCTTCTGCGCTCCAAGGACGGGCTCTTCTGCGTCCAACGCGGGCGCGCTGACGTCATCGGACGTCCGCCGGGCTGTACTGCGCAGGCGCAGTAGTTCTGCGCCTGCGCAGTACAGCCCGGAGGACGTCCGATGACGTCAGCGCGCCCGCGTGGGACGCAGAAGAGCCCGTCCTTGGAGCGCAGAAGAGCCCGACCTGGCAGCTGGCCTGGCCAGGTCGGGTCGGCCACCGAAGACGACCGGGAGCCTCTGGAGCGGCGGCAAGGGCACCTCCTGCCTGCCACAGGCTGGAGGAAGCCCCAGGTAAGTGGATATGGATTTTTTTTTTCAAGGCGTCCCTGAACCTTCCCTTTAAGACTCTAATTGGTGCAGAAAGTCCCATTTTTCATGCAGAAATCCTGTTGTTAGCACTTATAAGCTTCAGTCTAGGGCAGCTTTGGCGAGCCTATGGCCCACCTGCCATAGGTTAGCCTAATCTGCTGGCACGCCAACACTGCTTATGAACTGGCTGCAGCGTCTACTAGACACCGCCGTGCCAGTTCATAGCCCGCAGCCCCGCAGTCTCCCGGCAGGCAGAGCAGGGCTACGGGAAGGCGTCCGTAGCCCTGTACTGGGCGCCATCTTCCCGTAGCCCTGCTCTCTGCCTGTCAGCGCGGGAGACTGCAGCAGGATCGTTCGGGGGAGATGCGCGCCAGAGGCCGGCCGAGAGAGAAGACTTCAGTCAGGTGAATACATTACTCTTTTTGCAGGTGAAATGCGGCCCACTGTGTTATTTTCTGCTAAAATGTTTCCCACATTGCATTTATTTTCTGGTGAAATGTGGCCCTCTGCATTTATTTTCTGCTAAAATGTTTCCCACATTGCATTTATTTTCTGGTGAAATGTGGCCCTCTGCATGTATTTTCTGCTAAAATGTTCCCCACATTGCATTTATTTTCTGGTGAAATGTGGCCCACTGCGTTTATTTTCTGGTGAAATGTGGCCCACTGCGTTTATTTTCTGGTGAAATTTTGCCCACTGCATTTACTTTCTGGTGAAATTTTGCCCACTGCATTTATTTTCTGGTGAAATGTGGCCCACTGCGTTTATTTTCTGGTGAAATTTTGCCCACTGCATTTATTTTCTGGTGAAATGTGGCCCACTGCGTTTATTTTCTGGAGAAATGTTTCCCACATTGCGTTATTTTCTGCTGAAATGTGGCCCACTGCGTTTATTTTCTGGTGAAATGTGGCCCACTGCGTTTATTTTCTGGTGAAATGTTTCCCACATTGCGTTATTTTCTGGAGAAATGTGGCCCACTGCGTTTATTTTCTGGTGAAATGTTTCCCACGTTGCGTTATTTTCTGCTGAAATGTGGCCCACTGCGTTTATTTTCTGCTGAAATGTGGCCCACTGCATTTATTTTCTGGTGAAATATGGCCCACTGCATTTATTTTCTGGTGAAATGTTGCCCACTGCGTTTATTTTCTGGTGAAATGTGGCCCACTGCATTTATTTTCTGCTAAAATGTTTCCCACATTGCATTTATTTTCTGGTGAAATGTGGCCCTCTGCATTTATTTTCTGCTAAAATGTTCCCCACATTGCATTTATTTTCTGGAGAAATGTGGCCCACTGCGTTTATTTTCTGGTGAAATGTGGCCCACTGCGTTTATTTTCTGGAGAAATGTGGCCCACTGCGTTTATTTTCTGCTGAAATGTTTCCCACATTGCGTTTATTTTCTGCTGAAATGTGGCCCACTGCGTTTATTTTCTGGTGAAAGGTTTCCCACATTGCGTTATTTTCTGGAGAAATGTGGCCCACTGCGTTTATTTTCTGGTGAAATGTTTCCCACATTGCGTTATTTTCTGCTGAAATGTGGCCCACTGCGTTTATTTTCTGGAGAAATGTGGCCCACTGCGTTTATTTTCTGGTGAAATGTTTCCCACATTGCGTTATTTTCTGCTGAAATGTGGCCCACTGCGTTTATTTTCTGGTGAAATGTGGCCCACTGCATTTATTTTCTGGTGAAATATGGCCCACTGCATTTATTTTCTGGTGAAATGTGGCCCACTGCATTTATTTTCTGGTGAAATGTTGCCCACTGTGTTTATTTTCTGGTGAAATGTGGCCCACTGCGTTTATTTTCTGGTGAAATGTTGCCCACTGCATTTATTTTCTGGTGAAATATGGCCCACTGCATTTATTTTCTGGTGAAATGTGGCCCACTGCGTTTATTTTCTGGTGAAATGTGGCCCACTGCATTTATTTTCTGGTGAAATGTTGCCCACTGCGTTTATTTTCTGGTGAAATGTGGCCCACTGTGTTTATTTTCTGGTGAAATGTGGCCCACTGCATTTATTTTCTGGTGAAATGTGGCCCACTGCATTTATTTTCTGGTGAAATGTGACACACTGCGTTTATTTTCTGCTAAAATGTTTCCCACATTGCATTTATTTTCTGGTGAAATGTGGCCCACTGCATTTATTTTCTGGTGAAATGTGGCCCACTGCGTTTATTTTCTGGTGAAATGTGGCCCACTGCATTTATTTTCTGGTGAAATGTGACACACTGCGTTTATTTTCTGCTAAAATGTTTCCCACATTGCGTTATTTTCTGGTGAAATGTTGCCCACTGCGTTTATTTTCTGGTGAAATGTAGTCCACATTGCGTTATTTTCTGGTGAAATGTGGCCCACTGTGTTTATTTTCTGGTGAAATGTGACCCACTGTGTTTATGTTCTGCTAAAATGTTGCCCACATTGCGTTTATTTTCTGGTGTCTGGGGTAACTGTTGCTGCATTTATTATTTAATGGTCATAGTTGGCTATATTTGCTGCTTTGGGGGTTACGGCGGGTATACTAATAAATAGCATCACACAGTTTCTGCACACCCATGATGCGAATCCTTGTTTCACCACATCATGGCGGAAACACTGCTTTCTTATGCCTCGCTGTTACGTCATTACGTAAGCTCCGCCCATACAATGTCATGGCCACTCCAATTTTTCGGCCAAACCCCACCATTGGCATTTGGTGATAAATAAGTCGATGTTAGGTCGCAGTTTGGGCACTCGGCCTCTGAAAGGTTAGCCATCACTGGTCTAGGGAATTTCCGTTTAGCGCTATAGCAATTCCGTTCCGATGCGACGGAACGGAATCACCAATTTCCGACCAGAATCGCGGAAAACGGAATTCCGCGGAATGCAGTGAGCACCCCTAGCTTTTACTTACATTACTGTTAAAGAGAACCTAATGTGGGCAGATGGGACACAGAAGCATGGTCTCTGCCTCATGACATGGCTCCACCCATGACCACACCCATGTTCTGTTGCATAGCCACATCCATTTCTCAGTGGCCCATGCGTACCGTGCTGCAGGGGTGCCCTGGATCTTTCAGGATCCTAGCAACATCCCTGCCTCTATGTATGGCCAGCCAATCAAATACAACAATGTAGAAGAAGATGGCTAACTCCATCTAAATGGTCTGGTGCAGTGTTTTCAGTACAGCACTATGGCATATATCACTCATACACAAGTAAAATGTAAAATAAATAGATACAAAAATCCACACAAAGTCAGAACTGCTTTCTTGCCTGGCCTCTCCTACTAAAGCAGAATGCGGAGCCCTCCTTTAAACGGCAGCCATGACATTATTCCAAGGCCCTCTCTGATGTCACATGACACATACCAGAATTACAGGGGGATAAGAAAAGGGAATCATTTGGATGCTATAATTATAGTTACTTTTGGCAAGTTTCCAGAGAAGAAAGCCGTTAGTAGTTACATAACATTTCCTTAAAGTAAAAAGGCTGCAGTAATTCCTTAGCCAAATACCTAAATGCACAGCTGCAGTGCAAACATTCAGGGCCAAAGTTACATCTCAGGAGAAAAAAACAAACATGTGACTTTGTCTAAAGGAAAGCAATACAGTATAGCGCATTGCCCACCGCTAACACTGACATTGCATAATAACAGCTTCTTTTCTTCCAATAATACCAGTCCACCCAGTGTCCACCCGAGTCCCCCCTCCCCGGTAACAATCGATAGAGTTAGCTCCCAAGCATAAGTGACCAGTGGTAGCACCCTCTGGTAGTATAAGTGGCCAGAGGTAGTTAACCCAGTATAGGTAGCTCCCAGTTTAGGTTGCCCTCCTACGTGGTTAGAGGTGTCTCCCCAGTATAAGTAGCCCCCCCAGTATAGGTAATGAGAGGTGTCCCTCGTATAACTAACAATCCCCCCACCAGTACAGGTTTGGCAGGTGTCCTCCAGTATAAGTACCCCCCCCCCCCAAGTATCTCCTCAGTATAGGTAATGAGAGGTGTCCCCCAGTATAAGTTGCCCCCCCCCCCCAATATAGGTAGTGACAGGTGTCCACCCAACTATATGTATTAGCCCCCCTCCCCAGTATATTACCCCGCCCCCAGTATTAGCAACCCCTCCCCCAGTATATGTATCAAGAGCTGTCTCCCTGTATAAGTAGCCCCTCCCCCCAGTATAGGTAGTGACAGGTGTCCTCCAGTATATGTATTAGCCCCCCTCCCCAGTATATTACCCCATCCCCCAGTATTAGCCCCCTCCCCAGTATATTACCCCGTACCCCAGTTTTAGCACACCCTCCCCAGTATACAGTATGTAGTGGTAGCTGTCTCTCTGTATAAGTAGCCCCCCCAGTATATATATTAGCCCCCCTCCCCAGTATATTACCCCGTCCCCCAGTATTAGCCCCCTCCCCAGTATATTACCCCGTCCCCCAGTATTAGCCCCCTCCCCAGTATATTACCCCGTTCCCCAGTATTAGCCCCCTCCCCAGTATATTACCCCGTACCCCAGTTTTAGCACCCCCTCCCCAGTATACAGTATGTAGTGGTAGCTGTCTCTCTGTATAAGTAGCCCCCCCAGTATATATATTAGCCCCCCTCCCCAGTATATTACCCCGTCCCCCAGTATTAGCCCCCTCCCCAGTATATTACCCCATCCCCCAGTATTAGCCCCCTCCCCAGTATATTACCCCGTTCCCCAGTATTAGCCCCCTCCCCAGTATATTACCCCGTACCCCAGTTTTAGCACCCCCTCCCCAGTATACAGTATGTAGTGGTAGCTGTCTCTCTGTATAAGTAGCCCCCCCAGTATATATATTAGCCCCCCTCCCCAGTATATTACCCCGTCCCCCAGTATTAGCCCCCTCCCCAGTATATTACCCCGTCCCCCAGTATTAGCCCCCTCCCCAGTATATTACCCCATCCCCCAGTATTAGCCCCCTCCCCAGTATATTACCCCGTACCCCAGTTTTAGCACCCCCTCCCCAGTATACAGTATGTAGTGGTAGCTGTCTCTCTGTATAAGTAGCCCCCCCAGTATATATATTAGCCCCCCTCCCCAGTATATTACCCCACCCCCCAGTACTGGCGGCTTCTCCCCCCCAGTATATGTAGCAAGAGCTGGCTCCCTGTATAAGAAGCCCCCCAGTATAGGTAGTGAGAGGTGTGTGAGCCTTTACAAATGCCTGAGAAGCATCCCTAAGTATTGTGGTGGAGTACGGGGGGGGGGGGGAGCAAGCCGTGCCTGCACCCCTCTAGATACGCCTCTGCCGCTGGACGCCAAGATCCTCTGGAAATGTACAGGTGCGCTCCTGTCTATGAACAAGTGCAGCCACACTGTGCAGGACAGCCTCTTGCGTCTGCACAGTAGCACAGAGGTGTTAGGGCTCAGCACAAAAACCCGACCCCAAGTCTCTCTATGCTGCTGCGCAGGTGCAAGCAGGTCCTGCACCTGGGCAGTGCAGCGGAGCTCCCGTCGACAAGCCCTTGTTGAGGAGCTTCTGGTATAAGTGGTCTGCTATGAGCCGTTCATTTGCAAGTTGCTGCTTCTGATAGCTGCAATAGTACAACAAGGCCTCCCCGGCGTCCCTTTAGACTGCATGGCTGCTTTGGTCCCTCTGATTCACGGTATCAGTCTATGAATGTTCACATCTAAAGGGATACAAGGAAACCTCTATGAATGTGCCTTGCTCCTGCATTGTGTTTTTTTTTTACTTTCTAATGTCCCGCCCAGCAGTACATCTGCACCAATAAAGTGAGGAATAGGACAGTGGCCCCTCCTATTTGCTGCCTGCTTTGCCTATTTATTTTACCGAATGCCTCATTGTTAGTTACCGACAGCTCCAGGCTGGTCTTAAAATACCAAACATCTCACTTGTTTTACTGAACGCTTTAGGCCCCTTTTACACTAGCAGGGCAGACCTGCGTCGCATTACCCTATTCTGCAGCAAGGGGCAGCAAAGCAATGAAACTCTATGGAGACTTTCACACTTATTGCGGTGCACCAGAAGTATAGGAGCCGACACAAGGGCAACAGTGCATTACCGCAAGCAACGCGCTTAAAGGACAACTGAAGTAGGGGTATGGAGGCTGCCATATATATTTCCTTTCAGGCAATACCAGTTGCCTGGCTGTCCTGCCAATCCTCTGCCTTTTAGCCATAGCCCCTGAACAAGCATGCAGCAAATCAGGTGTTTCTGACATTATTATCAGATCTGACAAGATTACCTGCATGCTTGATCCTGGAGTGATTCAGACACTAACGCAGCCAAATAGATCAGCAGGACTGCCAGGCACCCTGTATTGTTTAAAAGGAAATAAATATGGCAGCCTCCATATTCTTCTCACTTCAATTGTCCTTTAAAGTGAACCCGAGGTGAAAATAAACTAATGAGATAAACAATTGTATTTATCCTCCTACTCCTAAAAACAACAGTTTTAGTCATCCCAGGATTTTATTGTATATTTAAAGATTTGGTGTTTCTGGCTCCTACGGGGGCTTTGCTATTAAAGGGAACCAGAGAGGAATGGGTTGTAAAAATAGAACAAGCTTTTATACATACCTGGGGCTTCCTCCAGCCCCATAAGCCTGGATCGCTCCCACGCCGCCATCCTCCGCTTCCTGGAACCGCCGGTACCGGGTCCCGTCACTTCCAGCGGACACGGCCAATTGTCCACACCACAGGGGCTCCCTCCATACCCATGCGCAGTAGGCAGCCTCATGCGTACTTGTATAGAGGGAGCTCCGTGTGATGCGGAGAATCGGCCGCGTCCGCCGGCCAACTGGCTGACTCACGGCAATGACAGGACCCGGTACCGGCGGAACCAGGCAGCAGAGGACGGCGGCGTGGGAGCGATCCGTGCGTATGGGGCTGGAGGAAGCCCCAGGTATGTATAAAACCTTTTTTGATCCTCTCTGGTTCCCTTTAAAGGGACACTGTAGGGGGGTCGGGGGTAAATGAGTTGAAGTTATCCGGGGCTTCTAATGGTCCCCCACAGACATCCTGTACCCGCGCAACCACTCACCGATGCTCCGGCCCCGCCTCCGGTTCACTTCTGTAATTTCAGACTTTAAAGTCAGAAAATCACTGCGCCTGCATTGCCGTGTCCTCACTCCTGCTGATGGTACCAGGAGTGTATTGTGCAGTCCCAGTATGGTCTGTACCTGCGCCGTGCGTTCCTGATGACATCAGCGGGATCGAGGACACGGGCGTGCAGGCGCAATGGTTTTCTGACTTTAAAGTCTGAAATTCCAGAAGTGAACCGGAGGCGGGGCTGGAGCGTTGGGGAGTGGCTGTGCGGGCACAGGATGTCTGCGGGGGACCATTAGAAGCCCCGGGTAACTTCAACTCATTTTCCCCCGACCCCCCTACAGTATCCCTTTAATCTCTAAAGTCAGCGGCATATCGCATATCGGTAATGCGGATTTCTGCATTTTACATTTCCGCTGAATTTAACATTAATTTTCTAAAAAGTACATGGATTTTCTGATTTTTTTTTCCTCTTGTTCCCACTTTTCTGCTTAACAAACCCTGAAAATCTGGTGTTTCCAGCACCTATGGGGGATTTGCTATATACCTCTAAAGTTGGCGGCATATCGGTAATGCACATTTTCTGCATTTTACATTACAGTTAATGGCCGCAGACTTTAGAGGTTAATAGCAAAGCCCCTGTAGGTTCTAGAAATACCACATTTTCAGGGTTAGTTAAGCAAAAGAGTGGGAACAAGAGGAAAAAAAATCTTTCAGAAAGACCATGTACTTTTTGAGAAAATGAATGTTAAAGTCGGCAGAAATGTCCACGAAAATTTCTGCGAAAATCTGCCTACCGCACTTTTATTACCGATTTTTGAATTCCGATGCAGAAATGCAATTTTCGATTGGAAATGCGGAAATTGCATTTCCACAAAATCCTAACGAGCATCTCTACTGCTTACACCTCTCTGACACTGCCGCCGTTTCCTCCCTGCTTACACCTCTCTGACACTGCCGCCGTTTCCTCCCTGCTTACACCTCTCTGACACTGCCGCCGTTTCCTCCCTGCTTACATCTCTCTGACACTGCAGCTGTTCCAAACCCTGCTTACACCTGACACTGCATCTGTCTCCTCCCCTGCTTACACCTCTCTGACACTGCAGCTGTCCCCTCCCCTGCTTACACCTCTCTGACACTGCCGCCGTTTCCTCCCTGCTTACATCTCTCTGACACTGCAGCTGTCCCCTCCCCTGCTTACACCTGACACTGCATCTGTCTCCTCCCCTGCTTACACCTGACACTGCGTCTGTCTCCTCCCCTGCTTACACCTGACACTGCGTCTGTCTCCTCCCCTGCTTACACCTGACACTGCGTCTGTCTCCTCCTCTGCTTAGACCTCTCTGACACTGCAGCTGTCCCCTCCCCTGCTTACATCTGACACTGCATCTGTCTCCTCCCCTGCTTACACCTCTCTGACACTGCAGCTGTCCCCTTCCCTGCTTACACCTGCTGACACTGTATCTGTCTCCTCCCCTGCTTACACCTGACATTGCATCTGTCTCCTCCCCTGCTTACACCTAACACTGCATCTGTCCCCTCCCCTGCTTACACCTCTCTGACACTGCAGCTGTCTCCTCCCCGCTTATACCTCTATGACACTGCAGCTGTCCCCTCCCCTGCTTACACCTGACACTGCATCGGTCCCCTTCCCTGCTTACACCTCTCTGACACTGTAGCTGTCCCCTTCCCTGCTTACACTCAGGGCCGGGCCGAGGCATAGGCTGGAGAGGCTCCAGCCTCAGGGCGCAGTGTAGGAGGGGTGCAGAATTCATTTAGCTGTCATTCCTAATTGTGTTTGAAGCAGAAAGTAATAAGAAAAGGAGATACATGGAAGTGACTACAAGCCAGATAACTAGAGATAAAGTTGTTGAGGGTCCTGGGGTGCCTCTTAGTCTAATAGCAATCAGTGTGTGACGGCTGGGGTGGGAGGGATGGGGGAGGGGCCTCTTAGTGTAATAGCAATCAGTGTGTGACGGCTGGGGTGGAGGGATGGAGGGGCGCACTTTGGTTTCTCAGCCTTGGGTGCTAGAGGACCATGTCCCGGCTCTGCTTACACTTGACACTGCATCTGTCTCCTCCCCTGCTTACACCTGACACTGCATCTGTCTCCTCCCCTGCTTACACCTCTCTGACACTGCAGCTGTCCCCTCCCCTGCTTACATCTGACACTGCATCTGTCTCCTTTCTGCTTACACCTCTCTGACACTGCAGCTGCCCCCTTCACTGCTTACATCTGACACTGCATCTGTCTGCTCCCCTGCTTACACCTGACACTGCATCTGTCTCCTCCCCTGCTTACACTTGACACTGCATCTGTCTCCTCCCCTGCTTACACTTGACACTGCATCTGTCTCCTCCCCTGCTTACACTTGACACTGCATCTGTCTCCTCCCCTGCTTACACCTGACACTGCATCTGTCTCCTCCCCTGCTTACACCTGACACTGCATCTGTCTCCTCCCCTGCTTACACCTCTCTGACACTGCAGCTGACCTTGGCAGGTTTTGGTGCACCATATCAACTTATGTATAGAATGCTTGAGGGGCCCTAATATGGAATTCCCACCGAGGCCCATAGTGCCTTAGCTTATCTTACTGCCATCAATATACATTCCTACAGGTGGGCTGATGTGGAGAACCGTATATCCCTGTTAAAGTGACACAGAAAACTTAACACTGCTCCAGTCAGTGACACAATATTGTCACAGGATGATAATAAACCATGAATCTCCGGTTTGCAGAGATTGTGAAAACTGGATAACACGAAACACAATGTTCAGAAAAAAAAGAGGAAGAGGTGAGCGTAGATAAAGTTTGCCGATCTCTATCACCAGCTACTGCAATATAATAATACACTTCCCTTGCCTGTCGCTCGTTGTGGGTATAACCAAACTGTGCACTGAGACAAAACTATCATCAAGTCTGATCCCTGCAAAGCACACAGAGACGTAGCTACAGGGGCAGATACCACATAAAAACTCGAGATGCTAGCATAATATTGCCCCTGTTTAACTCTCTAGTAAGGCCACATCTGGAATATGGAATTCAGTTCTGGGCACCACATTACAAAAAAGATATTGCAGTTTTAGAGCAGGTGCAGAGACGAGCAACAAAATTGATGTGTGGGATGGAAGGTCTCACTTATCGAGAAAGGTTAGATAAACTGGGTTTATTTAGTCTAGAGAAAAGACGCCTTAGAGGGGATCTAATTAACATGTATAAATACATCAGAGGGCAATATAATACCTTGGCGGATGAGCTTTTTGTCCCTAGGCCTTCTCAAAGGACTAGAGGACATGATCTGCGCATGGAGGAAAAATGTTTTAGCCATTTATTTAGGAAAGGGTTCTTTACAGTAAGAGTGATTAAGATGTGGAATGCATTGCCACAGGAAGTCGTTATGGCAAACTCTATACCTGCATTTAAAGGGGGCTTAGATGCTTTCCTTGCGTTGAAAGACATCCATGGCTACAATTACTAGGTAATGCCTAATGATGTTGATCCAGGGATTTTATCTGATTGCCATCTGGAGTCGGGAAGGAATTTTTCCCTTTAGGGGCTAATTGGACCATGCCTTGTAAGGGTTTTTTCGCCTTCCTCTGGATCAACAGGGATATGTGAGGGAGCAGGCTGGTGTTGTACTTTATACTGGTTGAACTCGATGGACGTATGTCTTTTTTCAACCAAAATAACTATGTAACTATGTAACTCAGCTACAGACAGGTCTCAGGTTATGGGGGCTGTAATGTGCTGCAGGAGATGTCAGTGCTAAATAAATACATAATAATAATACTATGGTAGGACATTAGACTATGACTATGGTAGGAATTAGATTGTGAGCTCCTCTGAGGACAGTCAGTGACATGACTATGTACTCTGTAATGTGCTACAGAAGATGTCACTGCTATATAAATACATAATAATAATATGGTAGGACATTAGACTATGACTATGGTAGGAATTAGATTGTGAGCTCCTCTGAGGACAGTCAGTGACATGACTATGTACTCTGTAAAGTGCTGCAGGAGATGTCAGTGCTATATAAATACATAATAATAATATGGTAGGACATTAGACTATGGCTATGGTAGGATTAGATTGTGAGCTCCTCTGAGGACAGTCAGTGACATGACTATGTACTCTGTAATGTGCTGCAGAAGATGTTAGTGCTATATAAATACATAATAATAATATGGTAGGACATTAGACTATGACTATGGTAGGAATTAGATTGTGAGCTCCTCTGAGGACAGCCAGTGACATGACTATGTACTCTGTAAAGTGCTGCAGAAGATGTCAGTGCTATATAAATACATAATAATAACATGCGAGGCCATTAGGCTATGACTATGGTAGGCTTAGATTGTGAGCTCCTCTGAGGACAGTCAGTGACATGACTATGTGCTCTGTACAGTGCTGCAGGTGATGTCAGTGCTATATAAATACATAATAATAATAATAATATGGTAGGACATTAGACTATGACTATGGTAGGATTAGAGTGTGAGCTCCTCTGAGGACAGTCAGTGACATGACTATGTACTCTGTAATGTGCTGCAGAAGACGTCAGTGCTATATAAATACATAATAATAATATGGTAGGACATTACACTATGACTATGGTAGGGATTAGACTGTGAGCTCATCTGAGGCCAGTCAGTGACATGACTATGTACTCTGTAATGTGCTGCAGAAGATGTAAGTGCTATATAAATACATAATAATTACATGGGAGGACGATTAGACTATGACTATGGTAGGATTAGATTGTGAGCTCCTCTGAGGACAGTCAGTGACATGACTAGGTACTCTGTAAAGTGCTGCAGGAGATGTCAGTGCTATATAAATACATAATAATAATAATAATAATAATAATAATAATAATAATAATAATATGGTAGGACATTAGACTAGGACTACGGTAGGATTAAATTGTGAGATCCTCAGAGGACAGTCAGTGACATGACTATGTACTCTGTAATGTCCTGCAGAAGATGTCAGTGCTATATAAATACATAATAGGAATATGGTAGGACATTAGGCTAGGACTATGGTAGGATTAGATTGTGAGCTTCTCTGAGAACAGTCAGTGACATGACTATGTACTCTGTAATGTGCTGCAGAAACGGTCAGTGCTTTATAAATACATAATAATAATAATATGGTAGGACATTAGACAATGACTAAGGTAGGAATTAGAGTGTCAGCTCCTCTGTCTACATCTACATTGTGGTAACACAGTGGAACACTTACAATTCACAAATTCATGCTTATGTGAGACTTATAACTCCCCAAATGCTTTCCATTGTTTACTGTTTTATCCATTTATTTAATTAAAACATTATTATGTACCTAGCGGTGGCGTAATTTAAAGTTTTGGCGCAGGACACCATGAATGCTAATGCTAATACTGGCCCAGGAATAGTAATGCCAGTCTGCGACTTTTGTAATTAGTGACTCAGTAACCTGAAATCAGCCAGAAGTCAGTGAAGTGTTTACAGTCAGGATAGTGCCCTAAACAAACTGAATATAATATGTGTGTCCTTTAGGATTTCTGTGGAACAGCTGTGCTTCACATGAGCATGTTCTAAAGTCCATACACACATACAGATATTATCGCCTGCACGGTTCGGAACTCGATCTCTCACAGCACAGGGGCTCTCACAGGAGAAGGCATGGCAGCGCAGCACAGGGGCAGGCATGGCGGCGCAGCACAGGGGCAGGCATGGCGGCGCAGCACAGGGGCAGGCATGGCAGCGCAGTACAGGGGCAGGCATGGCGGCGCAGCACAGGGGCAGGCATGGCGGCACAGCACAGGGGCAGGCATGGCAGCGCAGTACAGGGGCAGGCATGGCAGCGCAGTACAAGGGCAGGCATGGCAGCACAGCACAGGGGCAGGCATGGCGGCGCAGCACAGGGAGAGGCATGGCAGCACAGCACAGGCATGGCGGCGCAGCACAGGGGCAGGCATGGCAGCGCAGCACAGGGGCAGGCATGGCAGCGCAGCACAGGGGCAGGCATGGCAGCACAGCACAGGGGCAGGCATGGCAGCACAGCACAGGGGCAGGCATGGCGGCGCAGCACAGGGAGAGGCATGGCGGCGCAGCACAGGGAGAGGCATGGCAGCACAGCACAGGCATGGCGGCGCAGCACAGGGGCAGGCATGGCGGCGCAGCACAGGGGCAGGCATGGCAGTGCAGTACAGGGGCAGGCATGGCAGCGCAGCACAGGGGCAGGCATGGCGGCGCAGCACAGGGGCAGGCATGGCGGCGCAGCACAGGGGCAGGCATGGCAGCGCAGTACAGGGGCAGGCATGGCAGTGCAGTACAGGGGCAGGCATGGCAGCGCAGCACAGGGGCAGGCATGGCAGCGCAGTACAGGGGCAGGCATGGCAGCGCAGCACAAGGGCAGGCATGGCAGCACAGCACAGGCATGGCGGCGCAGCCCAGGGGCAGGCATGGCAGCACAGCACAGGGGCAGGCATGGGGGCGCAGCACAGGGGCAGGCATTACAGCGCAGCACAGGGGCAGGCATGGGGGCGCAGCACAGGGGCAGGCATGGCGGCGCAGCACAGGGGCAGACATGGCAGGGCAGCACAGGGGCAGGCATTACAGCGCAGCACAGGGGCAGGCATGGGGGCGCAGCACAGGGGCAGGCATGGCAGCGCAGCACAGGGGCAGGCATGGCAGCGCAGCACAGGGGCAGGCATGGCAGCGCAGCACAGGGGCAGGCATGGCGGCGCAGCACAGGGGCAGACATGGCAGGGCAGCACAGGGGCAGGCATTACAGCGCAGCACAGGGGCAGGCATGGGGGCGCAGCACAGGGGCAGGCATGGCGGCGCAGCACAGGGGCAGGCATGGCATGAGCCAAGCCTGCACCCCTCTAAATACACCTCTGAGCATTAGTGGAGGAGGACTGTGGAAGTCACTCTATTGAGGTAAGTACCCAAATTGGGCACTTTTTTCCCTACAGGTTCCCTTTAAAAAATAAGGACTGTCCATTAAAAAGCGTGACGTGCTGGGATGTGGATACAGCAAAGAGCCTGTGACTGGGGTAATGTCATCTGTACACATTGATCTGTCCCATCCAATAGTCCCCAGACTGTACCTCTGTTCATAAAGTGACTCACCCAGAAGCTGTCCTTGTAATAGATGCCTCTCATAGTGGCTGAATGGGGGGCCAGCAGCTGCTGCAGCGTCCAACAGGGAAGTAAGAAATCAGTACAGGCTTGCAGAAAACGCAACTTCACTATCTGTCAAGAATAATGTAACCCATCACTTCCTCTATTGTCCTTCCCTCTTTGTGATGCCCAGCCCCAAATATGCATAAAATTCCAGCAGTTCAGAGTACTGAGCTGACTGCAACAAGTGCAAGCCAGCGACCTGCAGGACCACAGCGACCCCTGCTGCTTCCTAGAGAAATTACACCGCAACCAAACTAAAAAATCTTTATCTTCAGAGGATACAGTAAGAAGCTGAGATGGAATAATAAGGCACTGTGCAAAGACATGTATTAGAATGCAATGTATTATTCGGGATACCCAGCTTTACATAAATTACCCTGGTTTCAGCATCAGGAACTCGTCCTTTATCTATATATTGTTGTATATTAATGAGACCAACTACAAGCCCCCACCGCAACATGCATCACCCAGCTCTGAGTTAGCAGAACTAAGCAAATTCTACTGCAG
This sequence comes from Hyperolius riggenbachi, assembly GCF_040937935.1. NCBI lineage: Eukaryota > Metazoa > Chordata > Amphibia > Anura > Hyperoliidae > Hyperolius > Hyperolius riggenbachi. The sequence goes on from NC_090646.1 coordinate 659,909,403, forward strand.
GTTCCAGAGTCAAGCTGAGCCCGGGGGACACCGGAAGCAGGACATTTGGGCGCATGAGGCAGGTGGACAAAAAGGGCGCCACCATTCACTCCCATAATAAATATCGTTTAATGGGCGCCCAACAGGAAAAAAGGGCGCCGGAGAAAAATAACGTTTTAAAAGCGGCGCCCGGAGACTTTTAATGTTTTATAACTGCTTCTCATGATTACCCATTATTTAATGATTTATAATTTTTTAAACATTATTTTTAAACGAAAAACAGTACAATATTTTTTAAAACATTACTTTTAAACGAAAAACCGTACAATAATTTTTTTATTTTTTTTTTTTAAACATTTTTAAACGAAAAACCGCACCATATTTTTTTAAAAACGTTATTAATGCTTATCACTGGGGGGTCTTAGGTTTAGGCACCACCAGGGGGGTCTTAGGTTTAGGCACCACCAGGGGGGTCTTAGGTTTAGGCACCAACAGGGGGGTCTAGGGGTTAGGGATAGGTACAGGGAGGGTTCTGTGTGAGAGTAGGGTTAGGTATAGCTTTAGTAAAATTCTTATTAATGTTTTATAAAACATTATAAATTTCACTTTTTAAACAGGGAAGATTAACGTTTTTAAAATTGCCGATTTCATACACATTATTTAATGATTTATAACTTTATAAAACATTATTTTTAAACGAAATATAGCACAATTTTTTTTAAACGTTATTCATGATTATCGTTTAAAACCCTGCGCCCTTTTTTCCCGGCGCCCTTTTTTAACGTACGCGGGACACCTACCAGGCTACCACCTCCTACCCTCTCCCCAGTCCAAGCGAATAGCGACCCAAGTAGTGAGGACTCACTCTCTCTGGAGGTGGGTGAGGCGGACGTTCGGCGCCTCCTGCCAGGGCCGGCGTTGCCATAGAGGCAAAGGGGGCAATTGCCCCAGGGCCACAGAGCTTGTAGGGGCCCCCAGTGGCTACAAGAGGAAAACATTTTTTTTCTAAAAGACCTTATAGTTTTTGAGACAATCGATTTTAAAGGTTCAAAGGAAAAAAAATACACATTAAAAAACCCGCTGACTTTAACGGTTAATAGCAAATCCACCTTAAATGCTAGAAACCCTAAATTTGCAGGATATGTTAAGGAGATCATTGGGAATAAGAGGAAAAAACAATTTTTCAAAAAGACCTTATAGTTTTTGAGAAAATCGATTTTAAAGTTTTGAAGGAAAAAAGTATACTTTTAAATGCGGTAAATTTCACTTTTAGTAGCAAACCTAACGGTAGTGTAATTTTACGTGTATCAAAAGAAAAAGCAATGAATTTCCTGATGGGGTTTCCAGGGGGTCCATATACAGCCGCAGCGCTTTGGCCAGGGATCGCTATACAGCCGCAAAATAGCTGTATGAAGATCCCTGGCATTTTTTCCTATTTTCACCCCAAAAAATGTATGTTTAGAGTGTGAGAATTTTTTTTTTTTTAATTATGTGGCGTCCCCCCTCCTGAAACTTTTTAACCCCTTGTCCCCCATGCAGGCTGGGGTAGCCAGAATGTAGAGCTGCGACCGATTGGGGCTTCACACCCTGACTATACCAGCTGCAAAAAAGGTCCCTTAATGCCGATTTTAGTTCCGGGGTATCTGTTGGGGCACCCCCAGGTTTATTTTGCTCTGGGGCCCCATTGTTGCTTAAACCGGCCCGGCCTCCTGCCCAAGCTAAATGCCAGGAAAACCTCAGGCCCCGACGGTGTGTCTCCAGCCTGCCTCAAGACCTGTTCGTGGCAACTTGCTCCCATCCTCTGCAATCTTCAGTAAGTCACTGACAGAGGGCAGAGTCCCTGCATGCTTCAAGAGGTCCACCATCATTCCTGTTCCTAAGAAACAAGGCATCTCCGACCTCAACAAATTCAGGCCTGTGGCCCTGACGTCTGTCATCATTGAGTTACAAGAGAGTGGTCTTATCCATCATCAAGCTATCCACCCTGCCCCTACTGAAACCACTCCAGTTCGCCTACAGGGCAAATAGGTCTACTGACGACGCCCTAAACGTCTGTCTGGAATACAGGGGCGTAGGAATAGCCCCTGCAGCCCCTGCGCCCGCGGGGGGGCCCGGCCCCCCCCCCTGGGGCCCGCTTGGGGCCGTTTTGTGGGTGCTGGAGGGGTGGCAGCATGAGGGGAAAGCCTTGCCCACAGTCGGCGGGGAGAGGGGTAGTTCCCCCTTCTCCCTCACCTCGGGGCTCTCCCCTCTGCGCTCCCCTCCAGCTCGTAAGTGTCTGTGGGGCTGTGGTGGGCAGCGAGCGGCGGGCAGATACATACCCGCTTCCGTGCGTTCCATCGGAGACTTTTCCCTCTAGCGGCTGACGTCACGAAGAGGGAGAAGTCTCCGATGGAACGCACGGAAGCAGGTATGTATCTGCCCGCCGCTCGCTGCCCACCACAGCCCCACAGACACTTACGAGCTGGAGGGGAGCGCAGAGGGGAGAGCCCCGAGGTGAGGGAGAGGGGGGAACTACCCCTCTCCCCGCCGACTGTGGGCAAGGCTTTCCCCTCATGCTGCCACCCCTCCAGCACCCACAAAACGGCCGCGAGCGGGCCCCGGGGGGGGGGGGGGGGGGGTGGGGGGGCCCGCTCAGAAAATCTGCAGGGGGGCCCGGTGGGGCCTAGTTACGCCCCTGCTGGAATACATCTACAACCATCTAGACAGGAAGGAAGCGTATGCCAGAGTACTGCTACTGGACTTCAGCTCAGCATTTAACACTATATGCCCACGCATCCTTCAGAATGTCCTGGCCTGCTGGCCACACTTGGGGTCCACCCCACCCTACGCTTATGGATCACGGACTTTCTCGCTAAGAGATCCCAAGTTGTCAGGCTGGGGGACATCTACTCGCGAGAAATGACAACCAACACAGGGGCACCCCAGGGCTGCGTCCTGTCCCCGCTGCTGTTCTCCCTCTACACAAATAACTGTAGATCCATAGCGGACTCTGTCAAAGTCATAAAATTTGCTGATGACACCACCATTGTTGGTCTCGTCACCAGAGACTATATCCAGGAGTATCAGTAACAGGTGGAGAGACTATGCCACTGGTGCATATAGAACAGTCTGGTACTCAACACAGCCAAAACTGTCGAGCTAATAATTGACTTTAGGAAGTCTACTCCCACTCCGCCTTCCATCCACACTGACGGCGCCGAGATGGCCAGAGTGCCCTGTGCTTGCCTTCTGGGCACTACCATCTCCAGTGATCTCAGTTGGAAGGCCAACATCATAGCAACCCAGCGGAAGGCCCAGCAGAGGCTGGTCATCCTCCGCCAACTGCGGAAGTTCGGCATGGGCGCAGGAGATTCTAACATGTTTCTATTCCGCCACCATTGAATCAATCCTCTGCTCCTCCATCTTGGTCTGGTATGCGGGAGCCACAACCAGTGACAGACACAAACTACAGAGGATCATCAGCTCGGCGGAGAGGATCATTGGGAGACCTCTGCCTCCACTTGACCTACTGCTTAACACAAGGCTGCATGCCAGGGCACTGAAGATCGCAAGTGACCCCTTACACCCAGGCCACTGTTTTTTCATCCCACTACCATTGGGCCGGAGACTTCGGGCCATCCCCACCAAGACCACCAGACACAAGAACTCTTTCTTCCCTGCGGCCGTCAGCCTCCTGAACTCCCGTAACATTCTCCCACCCTCTATCTGTGCCTTACCACCTGCATAGTAGCGGACTGCAAAAATAATACGCTTTTCGAAACAACCTGCCATCACTTTTAACTGATTGGACTTTGTTCTGGCTGCACCCTGGTTAGACTTCAGCAGTGTTTTGAAAGAATGCATACGGCCGCTGAATGTATATTTGTGTACATATATTTCCTCTTTCTTGAGCACAATATGTTTTTGAGTAGGATGTTTTTACTGTCATGTCCTTATTGTATTTGTTGTATTTGTGATGCTTTCCCTGCCTTTTGCCTATGTACCTCTCAGGAGCTATGTATTGTGCCAAACCCAATTCCGGGCACGACCCAGTCATGCTTGGCGAAATAAAACTATTCTGATTCTGTATATTCATATGTAACCCAGCCCTCCCAGTGATGCTTAGCCTCAGCTGTTAAAGGGAACCAGAGACGCCAGCAAAAAGAAGTTATACATACCTGGGGCTTCCTCCAGCCCCATACGCACGGATCGCTCCCACGCCGCCGTCCTCCGCTTCCTGTATAAGCCAGTTCCAGGTCCCGTAGTGTCGGCCAGTCGGCGGCAGCATGTGGCCAATTGTCCGCATCACAGAGGCTCCCGACATACCCTTACGCGTGCGGCTGCATACTACGCAGCCGCACGCGTAAGGATATGGAGGGAGCCCCTGATCATGCGGACAATTGGCCGTGTCCGCCGGAAGTGACGGGACCCGGTACCGGCCGATCCAGGAAGCGGAGGATGGCGGCGTGGGAGCGATCCAGGCTTATGGGGCTGGAAGAAGCCCCAGGTATGTATGAAATATTTTTTCTTTTTCTATGGCCAGCGTCTCTGGTTCCCTTTAAAGAGAAACTGTGACCAAGAATTGAACTTCATCCCAATCAGTAGCTGATACCCCCTTTCCCACGAGAAATCATTACCTTTTCACAAATACAGGTATTTAATCTTGAAGGTATTTGTGATTATTCAGGTTGGAGTGAGTTTATGATGTGTCCCATGATGCATCACTGCCGAATAGGCAAATCATACTCGGTTGTCCCTGTAAGCTAGCCACACCTCCAGATCCGCTGGAATGCAATGACGTGTCAGCTTATTAATTGCAGAGAGCCACAATAATCCAACATGCATACAAACTGTTTCGGATTGGTTGAGCCTCATCAGTGCATGGCATGGATTATTGTGGCTCTATGGGGTAGGACTTGAAGCACCCAGTTACAGATTACCCAGCAAGCTCATGGTGACCCAGAACTCCTAGGAGTGTGTAAGGCACTACTAAGGACAGAAAGCCTTCTTACTAAAATGTTATGCAAAACAAAAGTTTGTCTTCTTAAATTAACAGGCTGACACATCATTGCATTCCAGCGGTTCTGGAGGTGTGGCTAGCTTACAGGGGCCGCAAAAGATCATTTGCATATTCAGCAGTGATGCATTGTGGGACACCTCAGAGCTCACTACAACCTGAATCATCACAAATACCTTCTGTTTTAAAGGGGTTCTGTGGAGGGGGTTAAAAAGACAAAATCTGACACTTACCTGGCGCTTCTATCAGCCCCCTGCAGCTGTCATGTCCCGCACCGTCCTCCTCTGATCCTACGTTCCCAGCCAGCCGGTCCCGGTCTAATCTTGGGTCTACATAGACACCCACACCCGACATCGGGAGCTTAATGCGCAGTACAAGAAAACTTCGTACTGCGACTGCGCAGTAACCTCCCGATGACGCACGGGTAAGTGAGCACTATTCATCTATTTAGATGATTATTAGATCGGGACCGGCGGCGGGGAACGGAGGATTGTAGGAGGATGGCGCAGGACATGACAGCTGCAGGGGGCCGATAAAAGCCCCAAGTGTCGGATTTTGTGTCTTTTGAGCTCCTCCACAGAACCCCTTAAAGAAGGCAAACATTTGTTTCACTTTAATACAAAGTAATGACAGGCTATTGGATTTCCCAAGGAAAGCAGGAGGGTGCTATCCCTGTGGCCGAAGATGCACATTAAGCACTTGAGGACCCCAGTGGTAAACCCCCTAAAGACCAGGCACATTTTGGCTAAAATGGCCACTGCAGCTTTAAGGCACAGCTGCAGGGCCGCACAACACAGCACAGGAGTGATTCCCCCCCTCCCCCTTTTTCCCCCACCAACAGAGCTCTCTGTTGGTGGGGTCTGATCGCCCCCCAGTTGTCTTTTTTTTTAAATACATTTTTTTTTTATTTTTTTTAAAGAAAAACCCTTTCCTCTGCCTCCCTAAAGCCAGCCTATCACTGCCGATCGCTCTCTTGTCCCCCAGGGGGACAGACATGTCACACGGCTGTCCCCAGTGCAGCGCTGCTGCTGATCGCAGCGCTGCACGGTGTAAATAGACGGCGATCTCGCCGTCTAACTGTCTCCCGAGCGGCAATAGCCGCTCAGAGACTGAAGAGGGGGCGGAGCTCCGCCCCCCCGAGCATGAGATGTGCACGCGATCGCATGTAAATTAGAGCCCCAGGACTTGACGCCAATTGGCGTTAGGCGGTTCTGGGACAGCCGCCGCGGTCACGCCCATTGGCGTGGGGCGGTCGTCAAGTAGTTAATCACTTCTCTAACAGGCAGATGCAGGGCCGGCCCTAGACTTTTTGCCGCCTGAGGCAAATTTTGAAAAAATTATTGCTGCCGCCGCCCCCCCCCGTGGGGGAGGGGGGGGGCCGCCACCGCCGCGCTGGAGGGGTAGCGGGCAGGGCGGGGGTATTGGGCCTAGCGGCGGGGAGGGGGGTCGGACCCCCCCCTCCCTCGCCTGGGTCCCCCGTCCTGCGCTCCCCTCCAGCCTTAAATCCATCAGAAGCGCAACTCTCGTAAGAGGCAGTGGGCGGGGAAGACTAACCTCTTCCTCGCTTGATCCAGCGTGCGCTCCACTGACGTCCCTTCCTGCAGCGCCGTCCATTTACAATACAGTGGGCGGCGTTGCAGGAAGTGACGTCAGTGGAGCGCACACTGGATCGAGCGAGGAAGAGGTGAGTCTTCCCCGCCCACTGCCTCTTACGAGAGTTGCGCTTCTGATGGATTTAAGGCTGGAGGGGAGCGGAGGACGGGGGACCCAGGCGAGGGAGGGGGGGGTCCGACCCCCCTCCCCGCCGCTAGGCCCAATACCCCCGTCCTGCCCGCTACCCCTCCAGCTGGGCGGCCGGCTCCTCGTACCCTCCGACGGGCGGATGCCGCCCCTAGAAATTTGCCGCCTGAGGCAAAAGTTTCACCCCGCCTCATGAGCGGGCCGGCCCTGGGCAGATGCAGTTCTGCATTGCATGAAACACTTCACTTTCTGCAGATCCTGACCACGCAAACACTTCTCTGCGAAATCTCTCAAAACTGCAATGTGACACGCACAACACACAAGCAGAGGTGGCCATATCTGTTTATCCCCGAGTCACAACAGACATGTGGCTCAGAGGAAGGTACAGATGAGGGGAAGCCTCAATATAGGTGATACAACCATGGTTTTAGAAGGAAGATCATTTGTAAGTAGAAAAACCACTAGCTGAAACATATATTCCCACAGCTTCTCCTGGGCACTTGCTTGCGCTGGGAACAGAGTTTATCAGAATTAGGCCAGAAACCCACTAGCAGCCTTTTCTAATCGCTAGTGATTTGATAAGCTCTTGCTAATGCAATGCTATGGGGGATTTTCATAAAATCAAATCACTCAAGTGAGATCACACCCATACCATTACATTATAGGTAGACAAACAGTCACTGTGCAAATTCAATGTCGAAGAACATGTATTGATCTACTCCAAAACCAGTGCAACGCGTTTCACAGGCATAATCATGCTTCATCAGGCAATAAAAAGTGGAGCAACCACCAGCAATCAGTCGTGTAAAAGCCAGGCGCCTCTGTGACTGATTGCTGTTATTTGCTCCACGTTTTATTGCCTGATGAAGCAGGATTATGTCTGTGAAACGCATTGCACTGTTTTTGGGGTAGATCAATACATTTTCTTTGACATTGAATTTGCACAGTGACTATAGGAGGTAAGTCCACCACTACCTCCTCAGCAACTTTTAAAGAGACTCTGAAGCCACTTAAAAAACGTTTTTACCTTTTATGTTAAGCATGTTTGCCCCTGTTAAAACGCCACCACAGAACGAGGGTTTTTTACCCCCCAAATTCCCTGTGCAAAATCCACGACTTTCTTGGATTTTGCTGCCCAGGGAGGCAGAGCTTTCAGTTGTAGCTCTGAGTCATGCGCTTCAATCAGCGCTGATCGCCACCTTTCCTCCGCCCCTCAGTGAAAGAAGACTGAGAGGGGCGGGGAGAGGCGGCGATCCGCGCTGATGGACGCGTGCAGAGGCAGAGCTGCAGCCAAAAGCTCTGCCTCTATGCAGAAGGAGCCCTGCAATGTGCCCCAGGGGATTTGGGGGGGGTAACAAACCCTTGTTCTGCCGCGGGATGGCAGCGTTTTAACAGAGGCAAACATGCTTAACATAAAAAAGGTAAAAACCGGTTTTTAAATTGGCTTCAGAGTAACCATTTTATCTAATTTTATTCTTTTGGCGCCTCTGTTCTCCTTACACAACACTTCAAACAGTTGAAAGTGTCACACTTGATACATTGTAATACTATAGCAATATACCTCAGGAGGTGGATCCACCCTTGGGGGAGGGGTGTTACCCCTTTTTCTTCATATCTACAGAGAGCGACGTCTTAATCCGGAGTGGGGACAGGTCTAATCTCCTCCCTTGCATTTACAGTGGTTGCCTGATGGTAACCCTGGTTTGCGAGTATAAATTTACTCTCTTTACACCATCCATTCACCAGAACCTACTGAACTATAGTGGACTCTCGTATTAACGGTTTGCAGTAGTGTCCTATATTTCCCGCTGCTTTCGTTTGCTCACTGCTACTGCTTATTACAGCAATCATCTGCCTGGTCTTTCTGCAGAAGGCAGAAGTGGGGCAATATAAAGCCTCTAACAAACATTTAAATGTAATAAGAGGTAGACTGGATTTTTTAGCAATAAGCCACATCTTTAGTTTGCATGGAGTCATACCTATGAATATGCTGTCGGGAGATTTGGCTCCAGGATAAAGCCGATAAACTGCTTACCCTGCACCTGCTTAAAAGATACCCAAAGTGACATGATGAGAGACACATGTATGCAAAGTGGCTAGCACACAAATAACCAGGCATGCTCAAATCCGACCCGGGAGATATATAGATAGAAACTATCCGGATTTCTCCCAGGAATTCTGTGCGGGGGGGGTCATTCTTACGTGAATGTCGATTTCCTCTGGTCCGTAAGCGTCGCCTCCCACTATGCGTTCCAAGCGCCGCATTCGCCGGTCACGTGACACACGCTTCCTCCTTCAACCCGGAAGGAGGAAGTGTTTGTAGTTACGTGACCGGCAAATGCGGCGCTTGGAACGCATAGTGGGAGGCGACGCTTACGGACCCGATGAAGATGTCATTCAGGTAAGATTGACCCCCCCCCCCCCCCGCACAGAATTCCTGGGTGATATCCGGATAGCAACTATACGGATGTCTCCCGGGTCGGATTTGCGCATGACTGCAAATAACTATGCTGTGTTCCTTTGTTTCTTTCTCTGTCTGAAAGAGTTAAATATCAGGTATGCAAGTGGCTGACTCAGTCCTGACTCAGACAGGAAGTGACTACAGTGTGACCCTCACTGATGAGAAATTCCAACTATAAAACACTTTCCTATCAGAAAATGGCTTCTGAGAGCAAGAGATAAAGGGAATTTTTTTATCAGTGAGGGTCACACTGTAATCACTTCCTGTCTGAGTCAGGACTGAGTCAGCCACTTACATACCTGATATTTAACTCTTTCAGGCAGAGAAAGAAAAAAAAAAGCGCACAACCTAGTTATTAGTGTGCTAGGCAGTGTACATACCCATGTCTATCTCATGTAACCTCGGGTATGCTTTAAAAAAATGGTACACCCTTTCTCAATTCTAAAGTTTTACATAAGAGGATGTATTGTTACAAAAAAATTCAGGTGGTTGTAGAATTTAAGACCATTCTTTACCTCGGTTTGAGGTTTGCCAAAAATGGCTCACCCTGCTCCTGCAGAAGTCCCGGCAGCGTTAAATTCTATTCCCCCTCCAGGCCGCCATGAACACCGGGGAAAGATTTATTTTGGCTTCCAGCTACTGCTGGCAGCCCATTTACAGTGGATTTTTAAGTAATTTGCGCAGTCTTGATAGAGCCCAAATTACTCACTAGGCAATACTCAATACCCATAACAGCTTATGGCAGCACCGAAATCTCTGGCGCTTTTTTTTTTTACAGCGCTGCAATCTTTGATGCACCCTCCAGTTGAGGTCCTATCACAGTTCTTGTGGGTTGGGGTCTGGACTTTGACTGGGCCATTACAACATGTTGAGGCTTCACTTTATAAATCATTCTGCTGTAGATTTGTGGAGTGTTTAGGCTCACTGTCCTGTTGTATGACCCAATTTAGGCTAGGCATAAGCTGTGGCACAGATAGTCTCACATTTGCCTCCAGGATTCGTTGGTGTACACGTTGGTTCATGGTATATATTGCAGTCATCCAAGAAATGGCATTATCCTCATCAGGATGGCTCGATAATTTCCAACATGTTCGATCTCCCGCCCTTTTCACAGCTCGATTCTTCATTGAGGACAATGGTAAAAGATAAGAAAAACAAGCGGAAGATAAGAGAATCGCCTGCAGAATAGAGTAGGGAATCAATCGAGCGGAAGAATCGAGCTGCAAAAATCGAGCCGTGTATGCCCAGCATTAGAGCTCCATGGCTTTTTTGCATAGATACAACTGGAGTCTCTTAACTCTTCCTGTACTGGAAGCATTACTTAGGTCTCTGCTCCTAATGTATCTACACCATACAATTTTTTTGTCTGATTCGATATGTCCAATCAGATTTTATTCAATTTGCCATTGCAAAACAAGGGCAAATTGAATCGAATCCTGATCGGACAATGTCAGAACAAAAAAAAAAAAATTGTATGGTGTATGCTTTAGCTGTACTACACATACAAATCATTTTTCGCTTCATTGTCTAACCCCTTAAGGACTGCAGTCTTAAAACCCCTTAAGGACCAGACACTTTTTCCATTCAGACCACTGCAGCTTTAACGGTTTATTGCTCAGTCATACAACCTACTATCTAAATGAATTTTACCTCCTTTTCTTGTCACTAATACAGCTTTCTTTTTGTGCTATTTGATTGCTGCTGTGATTGAGTTATTATATTCATCAAAAAAAAGGACATGAATTGTCAAAAAATGTTTTTAACTTTCTGTGCTGACATTTTTCAAATAAAGTAAAATTTCTGTATACATTTGTCCAAATTTATTGTGCTACATGTCTGATAAAAACCCAGTGTATATTGGTTTGGGTAAAAGTTATAGCGTTTACAAACTATGGTGCCAAAAGTGAATTTTCCCATTTTCAAGCATCTCTGACTTTTCTGAGCACCTGTCAGGTTTCATGAGGGGCTAGAATTCCAGGATAGTATAAATACCCCCCAAATTACCCCATTTTGGAATGAAGACATCCAAAAGTATTCACTAAGAGGCATAGTGAGTTCATAGAAGATTTTATTTTTTGTCACAAGTTAGTGGAAAAGGACACTGAAAAAAAAAAAGTTTCCATTTCTGCTAACTTGTGACCTAAAAAAAAAAAAAAATTCAATCTGCCACGGACTCACCATGCACATCTCTGAATACTTTGGGGCGTCTACTTTCCAAAATGGGGTCACTTGTGGGGTGTGTACTGTCCTGGCATTTTGGGGGTGCTAAATTGTAAGCACCCCTATAAAGCCTAAAGGTGCTCATAGGAATTTGGGCCCCTTAGCGCACCTAGGCTGCAAAACAGTGTCACACGTGGTATCGCCGTACTCAGTAGTATAATGTGTTTTGGGGTGTATTTTTACACATACCCATGCTGGGTGGGAAAAATCACTGTAAAAGTTTTTTTTTTAACACACAATTGTCCATTTACAGAGATATTTCTTCCACCCTGCATGGGTATGTGTACAAATATACCCCAAAACACATACTACTTCTCCCGAGGACGGCGATACCACGTGTGGCACTGTTTCAAGCCTAGGTGCCCCAAGGGGCCCAACGTCCTATGAGTACCTTTAGGATTTTACAGGTCATTTTGAGGCATTTGGTTCCTAGACTGCTCATGGTTTAGGGCCCCTAAAATGCCAGGGCAGTATAGGAACCCCACAAGTGACCCCATTTTAGAAAGAAGACACCCCAAGGTATTCCATTAGGAGTATGGAGAGTTCATAGATTTAATTTTTTTTCACAAGTTAGCGGAAATTGATTTTTATTGGTTTTTTTTTTCACAAAGTGCCATTTTCCACTAACTTGTGACCAAAAAAAAAATAAAAAATACAAAAATCTATGAACTTATGCACCTAACGGAATACTTTGGGGTGTCTTTCTAAAATGGGGTCACTTGTGGGGTTCCTATACTGCCCTGGCATTTTAGGGGCCCTAAACTGTGAGTAGTCTGGAAACCAAATGCCTCAAAATGACTGTTCAGGGGTATAAGCATCTGCAAATTTTGATGACAGGTGGTCTATGAGGGGCCGGATTTTGTGGAACCGGTCATAAGCAGGGTGGCCTCTGAGATCACAGGTTGTATTGGCACTGAAGTGCAGAATGTTCTCTGCTGCCATGTCCAGGTCATGATTTGAGAACATGGGCATGTGATGTATTGGGTGCATAGACCAATAAGACCACAATACATTCTGTTTGACTAGACCCATGTTAAGGAGAAGGCCCCAAAAATGTTACGTTTGGAAAGAGTGGTTTCCACCGAAAAGGCTGGGCATGGTAGCTTCTTAGATTGGAGGTTACGTATTGTGTGGAATAACACGGTTGGTCTCCGCCACAATTAAGTCGTAGAGACCAGCAGTGATCAGTTTGGCCAGGTGATCAGAAGCCTGCAGGGGCAGATTAGGGCCTGATCTGATGGATAAGAGTGCTAGGGGGTGACAGGTGGTGATTGATGGGTGTCATTAGAGGGGGGGGGGGGTAGTGCAAGCAATGCACTGGGGAGGTGATCGGGGGGGGTCTGAGGGCGATCTGAGGGTGTGGGCGGGTAATTGGGTGCCCGCAAGGGGCAGATTAGGGTCTGATCGGTAGCAGTGACAGGTGGCGATTGATGGGTGATTTCAGGGGAGAATAGATGTATACAGTACACAGGGGGGGGGGTCTGGGGAGGATCTGAGGGTGTGTGTGGGGGTGATCAGGAGCCCCCAGGGGACAGTTTAGGACCAGATCTAAAATATAGCAGACAGATAGTGACAGGGGGTGCTTGATGCGTGATTAGGGGGTGAATTGGTGCAAACAGTGGTCTGAGGGGTGCTGTGGGCAATCAGGGGGTAGGATCAGTGTGCTTGGGTACTTTCATACACTGCTGCCTTTGTACGGGGAGATCTGGCTGTTTACAACCCGCTGGCGCTGCTAAATGGTCGGCGGGTTCACAGCGCGGGTGGGCGGAGCCCAATGCCAGCAGATGCGTGCACCCCTGCGTGCAATCCCCGGCTAATTAGTCCTCCAGGTGCCCCCAATCTGCGTTACGTGGTCCTGGGGGTGCCACTTTGCCGCCACCTATTGGTAGTGGGCGGTCGGCAAGTGGTTAAAGTACTTGCTGATGGAGATGGTGAGCTGCCAGTGTCTGGTGTCCCAATGCGCATCTCAGGTGATCTACTCTCACAAGCCACCCCTTCCATCTACAAAGGCTTCAATTCATCAAAGGCCATTCGATAAACTAAAAATTTAAATAAAGTCCTTAAACTGGTTTGTCACCATAAAAATCAAATTTCAACAGTAACTGGTTTAAGTAATAAAAATGCTAGTCCCGCATTCAAACTTCTGCTGTTTTGATTTGGAGTCATCACATACTTTAGGAGCACTGGCCCTTTAATAGTCAGTGCCAAACAGTTGCATGCTGGGGGTTCTTTTTATCTACAATATAGTCCTCTTCCATTTACCTGCCTAGCGGCCTCTCTGAAACTCAATTCCCTGCTCACTTGTGTTTACAAGCAAGGCGACTCGATTGGAAGAGGAAAAAAAAAAAGTAAAGGAGCAGAAATGACATCAGGATTTAGCCTCAAACTGGGCAAAAGACATAATTCCCACCAGGAACAGGATTCTATTTACTATATAACAGTTAAATGAAATCAAAACGTGGACAGTACAATACATGTGTTAAGTAGACCAAGTATTTATCTACTTGTGTTTTTTCCCCCGGACATAGTATGGCTAATCCTACTGCCTTAAAATACCACATTCGGTATTTTAGACGTTACCCTGCTTAGGTGATATCCCCACTAGCATATCCACATATTAAAAAAAATAAATAAATTAAAAAAAAAAAAAAAGGAACCTAAGAGGTTAAACTGCCGCAGGGGAAGCCTATTTAGTTCCGTATCCCTCTGCTTGCTGCCTGGCGAGTATAAAAGCTAGACCCTCCTGAGAAGCCTTCTCAAGCGATCAGTGGGACTTGCAGGAGACAGAGGCTGTTTTCTATTGGCTCTCTGCTCCAGTCAATCATTGGGATATCCACACAGAAGGCATTCGAAGATTGTTTTAGCAACCTCAGGGCAGCCAGTAACGATCAAACATGATGCTGGGCTTTACCGCATGCTGTAACCTTGATGAATTGACATTTACTGACATGTGTTGCAGTAATTACCGCACAAGTCGGTAATTGACCTCACTGCTCGGTAATCAGAGCTTTCCATGCAGTAACAGCCTTGATGAATTGACTTTTTCCCAAAGTGCTCGGAAAAAAAATCACCTGTTTTTTGCATTACCAAATGCGGTAATGCTTGATGAATTGAGGCCGTAGTGTCTTTCACCTTTACAATGACCCATTACCTTCATGGCACTGGCAGGCATGGGCAAACTTGGCAGTCCAGCTATTAAGGAACTACAAATCCCACAATGCATTTGCCTTTATGAGTCATGACGGTGGCTGGTAAGGGGTCAGGCCATCTTAGCAGTATATAGCCGAAACAGCAGAGGTGAAAATGTAGATCAAGAGACCAGTTTCTCCATCTCCCCCCCCCCCCTCATGTTATTTGACAACCACAAGGTATCCTGGAAAGAAAGACCATATACAGCAGCAATTTCAAAACTGCAACGGCTCAGAATCTCATTGACCATCCTATAACTTATTGGGTATGGCAGGCTCTGGGCCAATTTTTTTTTTTTTTTTTTATTTATACTTTCTGGTCCCTGTGTGATACAGATATACCAGCATAGCTCGCACAGGGCCTGTAATCCACATCAAAGACCATAAGACTTCAGTTACAAAAACCATCAGCAAATGACAAGGAGACAATAGTAAAGTTTTCATGGAACATTTTACTCTCCAATTGAGAAATTTCTGTACATTAAAAGCACAAGTGCTTCAAAATAAGTTTAGTGAGACTGGATCCAGGTAAGAATGGGAACAGCAAAAGCCACAGATTGACAGGAAACAGGCAAGAGAAGTTTACTCAAATGAGGACAGGAAATTCACTACGATTTCTTTCAGCTTGGCGTCTGTCTGCTCGGAGATCTTACCATCAGCCCTGAGGAGAAAAGTAGTAAACATGCGGTTAGCAAGTTGTATTGAAGCTACAGCGTTCGAGAAACTTCTATCCGCAAAGGCAGTAGCTAATCATTTTGATCGTTCAAATGCTAAGAATTTTAAATTCTGCATCAACTCAATTCTTCACATCTGACCATTTCCTTCTGAAAAGACTTGGCCTTCTAAGATGTAGCTTGTACCCAATCATGTTACTAACATGCTGCCAATTGGAGGAAGATTAGCTGATTTACTTAGGCCTCTCCCAGCCCCCCCTACAGTCTACCAGATCCCAATACCACCCTCCCCCAGTATTCCTTTAAAAAGGGAACCCAAGTTGAGGGCTATTAAGGCTGCCATATTTATCTTTTTAAACAATACTTGTTGCCCGGTAGTCCTGCCGATCCTTTGTTCAATACTTTTAGCCATAGGCCCTGAACATTCATGCAGCAGATCAGGTACTCTAACTCAGCTGACACAGGTTTTACTGTATTAGCCATATGCTTGTTCCAGGGTTTTGACTCCGACACTAATGCCAGAAAATTTAACAGGGCTGCCAAGCATGGTTTAAAAGTAAACATGGCAGCCTCCATATTGCTCTCACCCCAAGTTCACTTTAACCACTTCAGCACCAGCGGTCCCCCCCCCCCCTTCAAAACCAGAGCAATTTTCACATCACGCTGCTGCCATTCATTCACCAATAACTATTGCTACTTATTACACTGAAATGATCTATGTATTAGTTGCCAGATAAACTAGGCTCTTTGGGCAGTACTTTTGCTAAGAATTTAGGTCTGTGTTTCTCAACATTTTATTGACATGTACCCCTTTTAAAACCCTGTACGCACCAAGTACCCCCGAGTATATTAAATATCACAAGTACCCCTTGACAAATTAATATTTACCCGTAGTACATAAGAGTGCACTTCATTTTGGCACTGCTCAGTTTGGCAGAGAGATGTAATTCGGGGTCTGGCAGCTGCCGTAGCCCCGAATTACTGGTACGCGGGGCGTGCATCATAGTTTTGCTGCTATTACGGTGCCCAGCTTCAGCGCTCAGCTCTCAGAGCCACGCGCCGAGATGAACCGATTCGCATGATAATTGGTTCTAAACAATTTTCAAGCATTTACTATTTGTTATTCATGATTAACCACTTTGTCCTCCTTGACGTATAAAAAACGTGGAGGACAGGCGCGCTCCCGCGGCCGATCGCGCGCACGCGCACTCCCGGCCGCGGAGTCGGTAGCCACGGAATCAATGTGTCGGGCTATGGAGCCCGATCATTGATTCCTCTCCACCGCTGAAAAAGCGACAGCTTCTCTCGGAAGCTTCGCTCTTTCTGAAGCTGTGTCCCTCTAAGCGTACATTGTACGCTTAGAGTGACATGTAAAAAAAAAAAAAAAAAAAAAAAAAAAAAAAAAAAAAAAAAAATCGAGATTGCCATCTTGTGGCCAAAAAGTAAAACTACAAGTACCGTATATACTCGCATACAAGCCGAATTTTTGACCCCCAAAAAGGGGGCCAAAAGTTGGGGGTTCGGCTTGTATGCGAGTCATGGTGGTCCGCGGGTCTCCCCCTCCGCTGGTCCGCGGGTCCCCCGCTCCCCCCATGGCTGCCGCCGCTGCTATTACCTGTCCGCATCTTCTATTTCAGTCTCCGTGCTTGTAAACATTCAGAGCAGCGCGCCCGGCGCTGCTACTGTGACGAGGCAGGAGGCAGGAAAGAGCGCGGCTTCCTGTTACTATGGGAACCGCTCTTTCCTGGCTCGCCGCTCGTCACAGTAGCAGCGCCGGACGTGCTGCTCTGAATGTTTACAAGCACGGAGACTGAAATAGAAGATGCAGCCAGGTAATAGCGGCGGCGGCCATGGGGGGAGCGGGGACTGTACTGGATAAACTGGGGCACTTTACTAGCTTTACTGAGCGCTATACTAGCTTTACTGAGCGCTATACTAGCTATACTGAGCGCTATACTGAGCGCTATACTAGCTAAACTGGGGCACTATACTAGCTATACTGAGCACTATACTAGCTATACTGAGCACTATACTAGCTATACTGAGCACTATACTAGCAAAACTGGGGCACTATACTAGCTAAACTGAGCGCTATACTGAGCACTATACTAGCTATACTGAGCGCTATACTAGCTAAACTGGGGCGCTATACTAGCTATACTGAGCGCTATACTGAGCACTATACTAGCTAAACTGGGGCACTATACTAGCTAAACTGGTGCACTATACTAGCTAAACTGGTGCACTATACTAGCTAAACTGGTGCACTATACTAGCTATACTGAGCACTATACTAGCTAAACTGGGGCTCTATCCTAGCTATACTGAGTACTATACTAGTACTCAGTATACACTGGGGCACTTTACTAGCTTTACTGAGCACTATACTAGCTATACTGAGCACTACAGCTAAACTGGGGCACTATACTAGCTAAACTGGGGCACTATACTAGCTATACTGAGCACTATACTAGCTATACTGAGCACTATACTAGCTATACTGAGCACTATACTAGCTATACTGAGCACTATACTAGCTATACTGAGCACTATACTGAGCACTATACTAGCTAAACTGGGGCACTTTACTAGCTATACTGAGCACTATACTAGCTGTACTGGGGCACTTTACTAGCTATACTGAGCACTATACTAGCTATACTGAGCACTATACTAGCTATACTGAGCACTATACTAGCTATACTGAGCACTATACTAGCTATACTGAGCACTATACTAGCTATACTGAGCACTATACTAGCTATACTGAGCACTATACTAGCTATACTGAGCACTATACTAGCTATACTGAGCACTATACTAGCTATACTGAGCACTATACTAGCTATACTGAGCACTATACTAGCTATACTGAGCACTATACTAGCTATACTGAGCACTATACTAGCTATACTGGGCACTATACTAGCTATACTGGGCACTATACTAGCTATACTGGGGCACTACCTACCCATACTGGACACTTTACTAGCTATACTGGGACACACTCAGGGAATAAGGCGGCCAGCATTTCCTACCCCCGGCTTATATGGGGGTCAATCATTTTTCCCTGTTTTTTCAGGGAAAAGTTGGGGGTCGGCTTATATGCGGGTCGGCTTATATGCGAGTATATACGTAAATACCCAAAAAGATTACACTACACCAATATTTCCCCAAACACTTTTATATCCCACCCTCCCAAAAATTCCCACATAAAATGTTTAATAAAAAAACAAAAAAACAAACAAACATTACTATAAAAAAAAAAAAAAAAAAAAAAAAAACACATAAATATTTACCTAAGGGTCTAAACTTTTTAAATATCTATGTAAAGATGAAATATTTCTCTCTATTTTTTTTTTATAAGCTTGTAAATAGTGATGTATGCAAAACGGAAAAAATGCTCTTTTATTTCCAAATAAAATATTGTCGCGATACATTGTGATAGGGACATAATTTAAATGGTGAAATAACCGTGACAAATGGGCAATAACAATACGTGGGTTTTAATTATGGAGGCATGTATTATTTTAAAACTATAATGGCCGAAAACTGACAAATGATGAATTTTTTCATTTTTTTTCTTATTTTTCCTGTTAAAATGCATTTACAATAAAGTGGCTCTTAGCAAAATGTACCCCCCAAAGAAAGCCTAATTGGTGGCGGAAAAAACAAGCTATAGATCAGTTCATTGTGATAAGTAGTGATAAAGTTATAGGCTAATGAATGGGAGGTGAACATTGCTCGGATGCATAAGCTGAAAACGACAGATGTTAAGTGTTTAAGTATATCAAGCTCGAGTACCCCGTGGAACCAACAGAAGAACCCCCTGGGGTACGCGTACCACATGTTGAGAACCTAGGATTTAGGTTATATGCATTTTGCAGGAAAAAAAACACATTTCTCATTTTTCAACCATTGTAGTTTAAAAAATAAAATCTGCCATTGATGACACATTTGCCCATTTGTCCCAGCTAATCCAACATTTAAATTGTGTCCTTAGCAGGACTGTGGAGTCGGTACAAAAATCCTCCAACTCAGTTTAGGATTCCACCGACTCCTCTAATTTGCATATTACAATCTTGTTGATTGAAAGTATGTAACAAAATGCCTCTCAAAGAGAGACTGGAGTATAAATTTACTTTAACATGCAGTCATGTTAATCAGTATAACTGCTGCTAAAACGCCGCCATTCTGAGGCAAAACGAGGGGTTTATACCCCCAAATCCCTCCTTCAAAATCCACGACTTTCTTGGTCGTGGATTATGCTGCTCATGGAGGCAGAGCTTACGGCTGCAGCTCTGCCTCCATCAACCGCCGCCTCTCTGAAGGCAGATTGAGCGGGGCAGGGAGAGGCGGCGATCAGTGGGGATTGACGTGCATGGAGGCAGAGCTGCAGCCATAAGCTCTGCCTCATCAGGAAGCGCTTCATGGAGGTAGGAGAGGGGATTTGGGGGTATAAACCCCTCGTTTTGTTGCGGGATAATGGCGTTTTAGCATGGGTTATACTGCTTAACATGACTGCCTGTTGAAGTAAATTTAGACTCGCTTCAGAGTCTTTAACTGCCAATGCTTAGGAATTTTAAACAACTGAAGTGAGAGAGATATGGAGGCTGCCATATTTATTCTTTTAAACAATACCAGTTACCTCAAAAAAAAGTATGCGCTCAGGATACAGAATTTACACTTGATGGTTCGCGTAATAAAAGTAGTGTGATACAGTACAATGAATTAAAAGGATTATATACGCACTCTGTCTCAAAAACACAGGAGTATACAGTCCCAACCTAGTAGCCAATAAAGTCCTCAGACTGGTTCCTCAGGTTCAACTGTAGTCCAGAATATCCGGCTCGATCAGAGCTGCACTCGCGTCTCCAACGTCCACTTCCGGTCTCCTGTACTACTGCTTGGGGCGGAGCAGTAGTACAGGAGACCGGAAGTGGACGTTGGTGACGCGAGTGCAGCTCTGATCGGGCAGAGGGGGAATCTGATGCGGCATCCGCAGAGTGGTTACCCGGGGACCAGCGCTGTTAGCATTACATGCCCGATTTGCCCTTATGCTTGTGAGTGCACAACTTTTTATCTTTTATAATATACAGTTTTACACTATATTAGTGTGCTTTGAGTTGCAGTAACAGTGGAAACTTCGCCATTGACTGGAACAGGGAGTTCTTTGGTGTGTACCCCCATATGTGATCCCGTTTGGGAGGAAAGTTGGGGTGAGTGCGGGCACATAGGGGGTTGTGTCTTGGCACAGGTGATTGAAAGGTGATCCTTAAAGACACACTGTGATAATATCCTGGTGAGGGAGTGACCAGATGCAAGCAGTATTATGCTATGAGCTTTTTTTATTCTTTACATGTTAAGATGATTGTCCTGAACTAAGGAGCCGGATATTCTGGACTACAGTTGAACCTGAGGAACCAGTCTGAGGACTTTATTGGCTACTAGGTTGGGACTGTATACGCCTGTGTTTTTGAGACAGAGAACGCGTATATAATCCTTATTACCCGATTCTCTGCCTCTAATACTTAGTCATAGACTTAGGCCTCGTTCACATCATACGCTCTTCCGTGTGCATTTGGAAGCACGCATGACGTGATAACATGCAAGAACAGCAGAAGGGTATAGACAGCCCTTCTGCCGCTCACAACAAAAAACGCACTGCGCAGCAGTACGATGCGCTGATGCGCCTGTGTACTGCTGCATGCATTCTGCCCACAAGCCCAGAGCTGACCCATTCACTGTCACTGGATGGGATCAGCAGCGCAGATGGCGTGTGATCGTACGCGTTGCGATCGCATGGCCATCTTCGCTGCAGAGATGTGAACGAGGCCTAAAACTAGTCCTTGGTAAGAGTACTTGTAGAAGGTACAGACAGGAACATCTAGCAGGCCCTAGGCAATGTGACTGTGGGTACATGTAAGAGTGATGTGCAGGTGCTCTGCAGGGGAATGAGGGGATTCTTCCTCCATTACACATTCTTCATGCACAATCTGGACCAGGTTTATGGGTGATAACCTCTGTGCGGTAGCACACAACCACTAAAATGTAATTTCTTAACGCAATTCATAAGCAGCTTGGACCAAAATCAATCCAAATTATTAACAGCTGCATTTGATTGGTCTGAGCAGCCCAAGAGCATGTACATACATCCAATTTTGCCAGTTCAATTTTAACACGTCCATGTATCAGAACTAACAGATTTTTAACAATGAACATATGAAGATCACAGGGTGAAATTTGCAAATGCATTGAGTTTCGTGAGTACACATCCACTTCATCAGGCTAACAAAAGTGCTGCAGTTTATAAAACTTCAAAGCGCCTCTGAGGCGTTATAAACTGTGGCACAGTTAAGTGACAAGACAATATTTACTCTGTACAGCCTGCGGAAGTTGTCAAAACTATATAAATACTAAATAGGCCTTCACTTGTTGGATTTATCCTCCTGACACTTCCACAGCACAATTGGTGTTAGCAACTACTGAAATAGACAAGCTTGATGACCAAACCCCTTACCTAATGGTGGCTAGAAGTTCCAGGTGCTGGCTTTTGACGTGGGTCAGGAAAGCATTCTCAAACCTTGTGATCTTTGATGGTTCCATTTTGTCCAGATGGCCTCTTACACCTGCATAAATAACCGCTACCTGTTCCTCAATGGCCATGGGTACTGTAAGAGACAAGTAGACATTACTGTACACCATGCTAGGAGCAGGTGACCCATTCCCTAGACAACTATGAAAGCTCCAGTTACATGGAGCGACACTTACCATACTGTCCTTGCTTCAGCAGCTCAGTCAGACGCACACCACGGTTCAACAGCTGTTGGGTAGCAGCATCCAAATCAGAACCGAACTGGGCAAAAGCTGCGACCTCACGGTACTGAGCCAGCTCCAGCTTCATGGTACCGGCCACCTGGGGAGGTTGAGAAAGATTGTCAACTTGTGCAAATTGTCTCCACAAGAGATACCAGCAACAACAGCAGTCTCATTTACAAAACCTGCCAACAGCCCCTACTCCTTGGATTCTCAAACTGGGTGCTGCAGCACAATGGTGCACCTTAAACCCCCCCTCCCCCCCCCCCCCCCCCGGGGTGCCTCAGCATCCATTCCCATCCTTTGCGCAGTGCCATCTGGTGATGCAACCGCACTTTCATACACAATGCGGCTGCACTACCAGTTTGTTAATGTGGACCCAAACCAAACTTTAAAATCAAAACATTTAGTTGCACCACTCTGACACATACAAAGAAACACTCCTTCAAGCATTTCAGTGCATGCTTTTCACCCTACTCTTTTCTTAACCTCCTGGGCGATAATCTCGAGCAGAGCTTGGGGTAAGCTGCCGGAGGATTTCTCAGCCCCTGGTGTGCCAATTTGCACACTTTGTTACACGCAGCTAGCACTTTGCTAGCTGCGTGTACAAGCCCATCGCCGCCGCGCCGTAGAGGTAGCCCATTCAACCACCCCCCCCCCCACCCGAGCGCAGCCTGGCCAACCACCGCCAGGCTGCGCTAAGGGGTGGATCGGGATTCCCCCAGACGACATGACGTCATCCCGATCGTCGCCATGGCAACGGGGAAGCCCAAACTGGAAATCCCATTCTGAACGGGATTTCCTGTTTGCTCTAAACACCGGAGGCGATCAGAGGGGGGGGGGGGGGGGGGGGGATGCCGCTACACAGCGGCTATCATGTAGCTAGCGCTAGGAGTCATGCTGCTTCCTGTCACCGGCTATAGTGACTGATGCGTACTGCAAAGAAACTGCAGCATGCTATCCATAATTTCATCCGCGTTACATCGCGCAAGTAAATTCAAGACAATTGAAAGTACTCCATTGACATGAATTGGTTGCAGTTTCCTTGCATTGCGAAGCGGTTTCCGCATTGCAACGCGTCTAGTAGGCCTGAAAGAAATAGAATTTCGGAATTTCAAAGTGGCAATTTCTGAGAGGACGTTATTTCCACATAGGGAAGTTGAATAAGCGACTTCAAACTTTCCCCATGTCTCAGCGTGTGCAGCCCGCAGCATCAGCAGTGTTGGACATACCTTCACTTTCCATCCTCTCTTGCCATCTGCTGACTCTTGTGCACGCATACTTCCTGGTTCCTGTGTGTCACATGACATACAGGAAGTATGCCGTGCATTAGAGCCTGCAGGAGGCTAAGTGGATAGACAGGCATCGCTGGACTCGTGCTGGAAGGTATGCCCAAGCACAGCTGCAGCTTGAGGGACATGGGGCACAGAAAGAGACCCAGAGGGTGCACAAAGAGGGGGACAGAGGCACAAAGGGGAACAAAGCCTGATTTGAAGGAAATCGTAAATCGAATCAAAATATCGTGATTTGACAGAAATTCTATTTTTCCTAAAGTAGTTGAGGCCTAGTGTCTAGTGGAAATGGGCCATAAAGGGGGTGTTACTAACTGCAGTCCCCCATGTGGGGCAATGTCTATGTTCTCTACAAGATTGACTATCCTTAAAGGACCACTAGGGAAAAAAAAAAAAAAAAAAAAAAAAAAAAAAGGTAGGCAGTTAAAAATCTGACAGAACTGACAGGTATCATGGGGGATCATGGGGGGATCCTCCTCATGGGGGATTCTCAAGAGTTGTTTTCAACAGCATTTCCTGAACAGCAGTTTAACTGTCAAAATAGTAAGATACCAGCCAGCTTCCCTACTCACTTGCACCCCATGTAGTCAGTTAGACTTTACAACTGCTGTCCCGAAAATGCTGCTGAAAACAAAGGAAAACCATGAGAATCCCCATGAGGAGATAGACTGCCTAAAACCTGTCAGTTCTGCCATATTCGAATGCTGAATTATGGAGGTAATGCTGCCTCACTGATTAACTGGAGTGGGAGATGCTGCCTAATCACTGATTTGGAGAAGGTAATACTGCTTAATGTGAGAGTGTTTTTCTTGGGGGAGGAATCAGTCATTGATTAGTTGGAGGAGGGATGTGGCTTAATATGGGTCATAATGGCATTTTGGTAGTTTTTGTCAAGGGGTGCCTTGAAAAAAAATGTCAATGCCATCAAGGGTACCCTGACCCAAAACACTAAGAACCACTGGCCTACTCAAACAGGTACTAAACCAGTTCATGTACTTCACCTGCTTCATAGCTCTGGTCTGGGCAGCAGAGCCTACACGGGACACAGACAGACCGACGTTGATGGCTGGTCGGATACCCTTGTAGAAGAGCTCAGTCTCCAAGAAGATCTGTAAGAGAGAAGTACACATACTTGAATTAACTTCATTCAAGTGGTATGAAATTCAGCATTTCTTCAAGAAAAAAAAATTACAGCATAAAATCTAAGCAAAACCAAGACAAAACTGGGATCAGTACAGCATTCAGTTAAACAGCACCTTCAGCAGGAGGCTTAGCAACCTATGCTGAGAAAGGGATTACATTGTCTTGTTTATGTTGCCTTATCAGCCACTATTAAAACATTGCTCAGTGCTTTGTCTCAGCACGAACACACACGCACGCCAGCTTTCAGAGAAGATAAACTGTACTTTGTGAACTTTTAAACAGAGGAAATTACTTGTGCACAAAAGCAAGTAACTATGGGTAATAAAACTCCCCACATCCAAAACCTCACAAAGTCCTGCAACTTCCACCTCCGTAACATCTGCAAGATCCGCCCTTTCCTGACTTCTGCCACCAAACTCCTCATCCATGCCCTCATAATTTCCCGCCTTGACTACTGCAATGTCCTTTTGTCTGGTCTCCCTATGACCAGAATTGCCCAGCTGCAGTCCATGAATGTGGCAGCCAGAATTATCCACTCCTCCCATCGCTCCACCAGGGCAGATCCCCTCTGTGAATCCCTCCACTGGCTTCCTATCCAGTCCAGAATCAGATTCAAGATACTGTGTCTGACCTACAAATCTGTCCACAAAACCTGTCCAACCTACATTTCTGATCTCACTCAGAGGTACACACCTAACCGCTCACTCCGCTCCTTCAATGAACTTCTCCTGACCACCCCCCCCCCCCCTGCATCACCCAGTCCCATGCACACCTCCAGGACTTCTCAAGAGCTGCTCCAACACTATAGAACTCCCTACCTCCACCCATTAGGGCAGTCCCCTCCAACATCTTCAAGAAGGCCCTCAAAAGTCACCTTTTCACTCTGTCCAACCCCCCTCACAAGTGCTCTAAACCCGTAGCTGAACTCTGGTCCCCTACCTTTCCTGTCCCCACCTCTCCCTCTAGATTGTAAGCCTTCAGACAGGGTACTCCTCATGCACCTCCATTATGGTGATACCATCCTATGGATCTGAGTGAACGTTTGAGTGAACTTGACTTGCTCCATCCAGTGACTGACTAAGCATTACCTTGTACTCATACTGTGCTGCGTGAACTGGTTTTTCTTGTTTTCCTGTATTGCCATATTGCTGTATGTCACTCCTAAATATTGTCTGTAAACGTAATTAATGTACAGCGCTGCACAGTATGTTGGCGCTTTATAAATACAATAAAGAAAGCCCATTTTTATTTAATGTTATTTTTGAGCTTCATCCCATCAGAATGAGCAGCAGTGGTCACTGACCTGTCCATCAGTAATGGAGATGACATTTGTCGGGATGTAAGCAGACACATCACCAGCCTGTGTCTCGATGACGGGGAGAGCAGTCAAGGATCCACCTCCGAACTGGTCATTCATCTTGGCGGCTCTTTCCAGCAGACGGGAGTGAAGGTAGAACACATCACCGGGGTAAGCCTCACGGCCAGGGGGACGACGCAGCAGCAGAGACATCTGACGGTAGGCCACGGCCTGCACAGGAAAGAGACAACTTAAAGCGGGATTGTCACCATAAAAATCAAATTTCAACAGCAACTGGGCTGAGTGTATTAAGTGATAAAGATGCTAATCCTGCATTCAAAACTAGCAAAAAAAAAATAAAAAAAATAAATAAATAAAATTCTGCTGTTATGATTTGGAGTCATCACATACTTGAGCACTGGCCCTTTAGTAGTCAGTGCCAAACAGTTGCATGCTGGTTTTTTTTTTTTATCTATAATATATTCCTCTTCCATTTATTTCCCTGCCTAGCTGCTTATCTGAAATTCAATCCCCTGCTCACTTGTGTTTACAAGCAAGGAGGAGAAAAGAAACAAAAAAAAAAAAAAAAAAAAAAAAAGACAGTGCAGTTCCTAGTATACACCTCAGTGGGAGTGTCTGAAGACTGGGAGGAGGGCAGCAAATTAATACACAATGAGCAAGAGTAGGGAAGAAGCGGGAACCAAGAGTCAGGGAGGATATGATGTCAGCATTAGCTTAGCAAGATGGCCACTGCCTAGAATAGGATTTTCTGCTTTTCCTTTATAAAATTCACAGGAATCATTTATGTGAATAGCACAATACATCTATTAAGTAGAGCTAGTATTTACTTCTATATTTCTAGGTTGGCATGGGTGTTGCTTGTTCTTTAAACCAGAGTTCCCCAACCCTGTCCTCAAGGCCCACCAACAGTACATGTTATACAGAAAACCACAAATATGCACAGGTGAGATAATTAGTGTCTCAGCAGAGCTGATTACCTACCTATGTGGATTTCCACAAAACATGCACTGTTGGTGGGCCTTGAGGATAGGGTTGGGGAACACTACTTTAAACAACTGCCCAAATGTACAGACACTGAACCCATAATGTGGTACCTAGGTCCTCAGCACATGGTATGCGTAACCAAGGTGATGAGCATTTCCCCTTTCCTGCCTGTCACAAACACTCAGATGATCCTGACTATCCACACCTCATACTTGTGTACAAGGGACCACAGCTTCAGCAAGGTCACCTGAATTCACCCATCCAAATGTTCTCTAAGCGGCACTACGGCGAAAAATTGTCAAAATTAAAATATGTGCAAACATACAAATAAGTACTTTTTTCCCCAGAGTAAAATGAGCCATAAATTACTTTTCTCCTATGTTGCAGTCACTTACAGTAGGTAGTAGAAATCTAACAGAAGCGACAGGCTAGTCCATCTCTCCATAGGGGATTCTCAACAAGGCTTTTATTCTTTATAGAAAAATTCCCTCAAGGGATTTAAACAATGATGCTGGCCAGCTTCCCTGATCACTACCCAGTTTTTTGGCAGTTGGACAGAGCAACTACCACTCAAGTGCTTTTGAAAATAAATCCCTGAGAATCCCCTATGAGGAGATGGACTAGTCCAAAACCTGTCGCTTGTCAGATTTCTACTACCTACTGTAAGTGACAGCAACATAGGAGAAAAGTAATTTATGGATCATTTTACTCTGAAGAAAAAAAAAAAAAAAAAAAAAAAAAAGAGGACTTCTTTGTATATGTTTGAACATTTTAAATTTTACAATTTTTCGCCATAGTGTCCCTTTAACTGTGCATATAGAAATAAGAGTGGTAGGCTTCAAACAGCCATCTCCAAAAAGAACGTCAAGTTTACCAGCTTTGAGAAAGCCAACTTCCTGTCAGCATAACATAAGATGGTCACCCCTCCAATGGCATAACGCTGATCACCAAAGCTGCATTAACTGTCTATTACAATTCCTGAAGTAGTGATGGAGCCCCAGCATTACGCGATACCTCAGTAGCCCTTCACACAAGGTTGGATATTTTGCCTACCTGTTTGGATAAATCGTCATAGATGATCAGAGCGTGCTTTCCGTTGTCTCTGAAGTATTCTCCCATAGAGCAGCCAGAGTATGGAGCCAGGTACTGCAGGGGAGCAGCATCAGAGGCGGTGGCAGACACCACAATGGTGTATTTCATGGCATCTGTAGGAGAAGGGCATTTAAAGGTGGTTTCTCTACAGCAAAGCAAATTTACACATTTCCCAATACCATTGTTTTAATGCATACACATTTCATATATTCTATATTAAACTTAATTACCCCCCCCCCCCCCCCTTTGTAAATGTATGAGCCAATAAGAATAAATGGTATTCAGTTACAAATTGGACTTTATTTTGTACTAAAGTGGGAGTAACCCATTAACCTGTTCACCCTCAACTGTAGTGAGGAGAAATATGGAGGCTGCCATATTTATTTCCTTTTAAACAATACCAGTTCCCTGGCAGATCTGCTTTATTTGGCTGCAGTAGTGTCAACCACACCAGAAACAAGCATGCAGCTAATCTTGTCAGATGCTGACAATGGCCTCAATTCACTAAGATCATGCTGGAGTTAAAGCAAGAGAAACTGTACCACCAAACAGTAAAGGTGCGGACACACGCACTACCGCCAGCAACGACAGGTCCGCCGGACCCTCCCGCTGGGCGGATGTTCAGCCGACAGTAGCACGTGTACATGCTGTCGTTCGCCCAGCAGGAGGGTCCGGCGGACCAGTCGTTGCTGGCAGTAGTGCGTGTGTACACACCTTGAGAGTTCTCTTCATTCGTCAAGTTACCTCCACTGTAGTTATTTGCAGCTAACAGCCTGTCTAACTTCAGAATTCTGGAGTTATTTTAACCCTCCTCTTATGTTAGCTTTCTGTTACTATCCATGATGTTAACGGGTCGGTTTTGACCCGTGTCTTAAATCAGCCATAAAATACCTCCGAACAAATATTTATCATCCAATTTGTTTCTTTACCTCTTGGTTACCTTAGGCTTCTTTATCCTTGAAAAGATTGGTTTTAATATTTTTGGTGTGACCCCTTTAACCTTTCTTTTGATAGCATACTTCTCATTTTCAAATTTAAAAAAAATGGTAAAATAAACCTAGATAGAATATTGTAAATAAAAGGTTGTTATGTCACCAGAATGTTACTGAGGAGTATTTGAACACATCTCTTAAATAATTGTTTTTATATTTATATTTTTATTTTAATAACATTAACTATAATAACATTGATGGTGTTCGGGTCAATTTTGACCCATATATATTTACTTCATGGATATAGCCAAAAGTCTTTTTTTTTAACATAAAGCATTTATAAACAATGAAAAGCAAGTAATACAAAATGTAGACTTGCAAGGTCAAACAACAACACACAAGCAAGCAAGGCAAACCAATAGAAATCAAGTACTAGTTTCAAAGCATCTTTGTGCAAGAACTTGCATGTTTGTGTGGGTGTTTTTAGATGCATGTGTGGCAAAAGCTGACACTTAGCATGTTCTTTGCAGATATATTTTTTACAGTGGAAGCATAATGTGTGTGTCTTTCTGTCCTTATTGCTGGGGCAGACCTGACACCTCTTTCTTTTAGAATCAGATGGCATCACTGGAGTTGTGGCTGTGCTGGTTGATGTTGTGGCAAGGCTAGATGATGATGAGGATGCTGGCACTGATTCTCTTTGTGTTGATGGTGTGGATGGAGTGCTTGATGAACTCTGCATCTGTCTGATCATGGCTGCAGCGATTGGATCTAGAGACACCAGTTTCCTTTGCTCAATGCGTGCCTTGACAAGGGAACTTCCTAGCTCTTCGAGAAATATTCTCCGCTTGTTATTCTTTTTTGTGTTCCAACCTGGGTGGATGTGGGTCCATAACACAAATGCATTGTATGCAGACACATCTAGGATGTTATAAAACACAACCATCGGCCATCTCCTGGTCATTCGCTGACAAGTATAGGTAGCAGTCAGCTTGTCCAGGTTGTCCACTCCCCCTTTGTTTTTATTGTAATCCAGGATAATTGTGGGCTTTTTTGTCACTTCTTGATGACACAGCTGCATCTTTGTGAAAAGTGGACATAAGTATCACATTTTTTTTTTTTTTTGGGACAATATGAAACAACGGTGGTGGTGTCTGTAAAAGCAAATTTTGAAGAAAGTGGAGCTCTGTCCTTCACTTGCAAAATGTCAGTGTGCAGCTCAGGTTTATTTTTTTTTTTATTGTGCCTACCATGGTAAGTTTCCTTCTGAGAAGTTCTTGTCCAAGGTCATAGCTGGTAAAAAAAATTGTCACATGTGATATTGTGACCCCGCAGTCCAGTAGTCATATCAAGGATTACACGTTGTCCTTGTTTTTTCTCAGGGATGCCACTTTCAGGTTTGCCGGTGTAAACCTGTAGGTTCCATGCATAGCTTGTTTTTGCATCACAGGCTGCCCAGATTTTTATGCTGTATTTGCCTGGCTTACTGGGCATATACTGCCGGAAGGGGCAATTTCCACAGAAAGGGATCAAAAGTTCATCTACTGTTACCTAAGGCCCAGGGTGAAACATTAGTGGAAGGAGCTGAACCCATTTCTCCCAGACATCCCTTATGGGAGCAAGCTTGTCAGATTTTGCTCTAGTATCTCTGTTTTGGCACTTATTAGTATTCTATAATCCTATATCATAACTGGGTCAGAATTGACCCTAACACCATAAACGTCATAATTTTCACCACAGTATTTTCTAATTTAGTGAAAAGGATTATTTTTCTATTACATTGTTTAAATAGAGGTTCCTGACAAAGTAAAAAAATATTGATGCAATAAACAAATTTATGTGATACTTAGACATTCAAAACCTGAAAACGGGTCGGTTCTGACCCTAACATAAGAGGGTTAAGGATTGAAGAGTTAACTTAAAGACAGAAGAATTAACTTTAGGTTTGCCTGACCTAAAATGTTTCCTGAATACTATATGCCTCATCACCATGGTGAGAACTATAGAAACGTCATTAAAGACAGGAGATAAGCTTAGTGAATTGAGGCCAATGTCAGAAACCTCTGATATGCTGCATGAGTGTTCAGGATCTATGGCTAAAAGCATTGGGAGGCAAATTATCAGCAGGATAGCCAGACAACTAGTATTGCTGGAAAGGAAATAAGTATGGCAGCCTGCATATACACCTCTTGCTTCAATTGTTTTAAAGGGACTCCGAGCACCTCATGGGCATGCCTTTTGAGACTCCGACCAGTACTGCAAAGTATTTAAAGATTGCATACCTTTCTGTAGCTTGTGCTCTTTCATTTGATGCCTGAATCGCCACTCTACACAATAATTTTCATTCAATTTAAAAATCGCAGCTGCCATCTAGGCTATGTTATAACTTCTGGGTCACCCCTGTCTTCTCAGTTAGAGAAGTGCATCAATGAATGAAGCAGGAAGAGGAAGTGACATACATGGCCATTGCAAGAGGCTCCCCCAGAGGGGTCATAGCACAACTTTGTTGGAAGTAGTCAGGCTTAAAGGCATGCCCATGAGAGGCGCTCGGAGTCCCTTTAAGGTTTCTTTGGTCTGGCCATCCTTTCGCAGTTCTGACAGGTTTACATAGGAGTCCAAGTTTTCCATCAATTCTACAGGCAGTGCAAAGAACCAGTGTGCACAGCCATAGACACGAGAACTTTAAAAAGGTGCCCATTAAATGGTACAATAAGTTTAGTCAACTGGAAGTCATCAAATGGAAATGATCAAGATAAAAATCAAATACAATCATTCAAGTTAGCCAGGCAGATCAATAAACTGGCCATTTACTATCAACTAGAAATTTTTTTTTCATCCATTGATAGGAACTGCCATTTAGTTTTATTTTTTCTAATCGAAATAAAGAATCATTCATACATTTTATTTATCATTAATGGACATATTTAGGCTCAGCTCCCATCTGTAGACTGATCACATGTGGTCAGTGGGAGTGGACAATGTAGTACCCACTCCGATGAACCGGCTGGAGACCAGGGCAGATGTGTTACCACCATATGCTATATGGGGAATGCCTTTGACTGTCTGCGATTATCGCTGATTGCACAAAATAGTGTGGCCAGCTTATCAATCTGCGTGCAGTGGAAACAGGCCCTTAGAGCAATGGATCCGTTTCAGACTAGAGAGAGAGAGAGAGAGAGAGAGAGAGAGAGAGAGAGAGAGAGAGAACTCAATTTTTCTGATGAGCAGAGAATGCACATCCTCAGCTGAAGTGGGAGCACATCCTTACACAAACCAGAAACCACTTAATCTTGTATCTGCTACTGCACACTTATTACTAAGCGTAGCACATGCCATTGCTGGACTCTGCCTGTAGCACCATCTAATGGAATGCAGCCTCTGTATAATAGTTTGAGTGAGACAACAGTGCAGATGGAGATTAGGGGGCTCATTTAAAGAAGGGGGACTTAAGACCAGACAGAAATCCAATGTGTGTCAAATATATAGTATGTGACATTTAGCTGAAGAGGCTTTAGCCCTTAGAGACTGAAGCAAAACATTTTTGCTATATTTACCTTTTAATTGGCTTCAGAAGTCTCAGCGGCAGCCCACCAAAAAACGAGGGCTGCATACCCCCCCCAAACATGTGCTGCCTTGAGAAGCAGAGCTATGAGCTGTAGCTCTTCCTCTTCTAGGAAGGGCCGGCCAGATTCCTCCCCCCCCCCGGGATTTGGGAGTTCTGCGGCAGTTTACCGCTAATGAGAGTACTGAAGTGAATTAAAAAGGTAAATATAGCAAAACATTTTCGCTTCAGACTTTAAGATCAATTAATTTAGGCTCCAAACCACAGGAGCTCCTAGGTTATCAATTCCTTTACAATGGGAACTGTACCTGCGTCAGTCAGCCTCTTGACCAGCTGGGCCACAGTGGATCTTTTCTGCCCGATGGCCACATAGATACAGTACAGCTTCTTCTTCTCGTCTGTTGCATCATTGAACCTCTTCTGGTTGATAATGGTATCAATAGCAATGGAGGTTTTCCTGAGATAGAGATCACAGGTCAGAGGAAGAGAAGATCACTCTCACAAATCACTTCAGAGAGATGCACAGCACTACAGTACTTTCTCATTACAGGTAAATATTACAGCCACAGGCAGATTTCACTGCTGTACAGTCCCCCAAAGATTTCCCATCACTTCATTTCCTAACAGAAAAAAAAAAGTGATTGATCCAGCGTTCTAGCCAGGCTCTTTTAGCAGAGTGCCCCACCTGGCTTAACCAGCTGTCATCGGCTCACCTCCACCTATGCTGTAAGCAGAGAAGGACATGCCCTGCATACTCATCACACCCCACCCGGCTACTGTTTCATGCCATTCGGCTGGAAAGAAAAACATTCTGGCAAAAAAAACAAAAAAAAAAACTGGATCTAGAATTTTATAACTGCGAAAGCACAGGACTCAGGAGAAGGGACAGTTTTCTGAGACTTATGAAGAGGAATTTTCTGTTCCAAAACTGCAATAGCCATGCAGAGGAGAAAAAAGAAATAAACACGGGGCGGGGTTGGGTGGCTGCTGAAATTGAGCTAGGGTGTCTTACACTACTAACATATCCCCACCATTCTTTTCCAAGTGCATCATACTGCTTTAATCAGTCCTTGCTCCCTAATGTCTGAGCATAGGCCTCGGTCACTGCCATCTCTGATACATCCTACAATCCTGCCACCAAACCCATTGCATAAATAGGCGGTGGCAGGGCTGTAGAGTCTGTACAAAAATCACCCAACTCCGTTTAGGAAACCAATGACTCAAGGTACCCAAAACAGCTCAGACTCCAAAGCCCTAGGTGGTGGACTCTTGTGGTTACTCAACCAGCAAAGAACTTGTGAAGAGGCATATGGAACTGCACTCTTAATTACAGCGACCAATCCTAATACGCAAGCACTCAAGTTGTTGGTCACAGGTTGTGAAAGCTGTAGACTGACAGGATGTGCATGGTGTGGTATATACATGGTGCAGTGTGGTCCGGTCTTAGCGAAGTGGGAGAGCGCTCTCCGTAATCAAGGGCCCCCAATGGGGATCGGGTTTAAGGTTTTTCAATTGAACGTAACTGTGCAAATTAAATTACAATTTTTTGCAATAGTGGTCCTTTCAGATTGGGTACGGGTACGCATGTTTAGAGAGTCCAAGCAAGCCCTTCCTTGGGTAACCAGAGACTCCGCTTCAATCCCCTTCCCACATTTTCCTTTTTCTTACCCAGTCTGTCTGTCCCCAATGATCAGCTCACGCTGGCCACGGCCAATGGGCACCAGACTGTCCACAGCCTTGATTCCGGTCTGCATGGGCTCTCTTACAGATATACGGGGGATGATTCCAGGGGCCTTCAGACCCACTCTCCTGCGCAGCTTGTTTCCCAGTGGACCCTGTAGGAAAAAAAGATAAAGGCACTTTTCAATAACCACAAAACCATTTCACGTGGGAAAGATGGGATATTTTACTGTAGTGTGCCTGTCGCCTACAGGCTGATTCACACCAGGTTATAAGGGGGAAAAGCACTGTACTATTTATCTCCAGACAACATCAGCACATCTACAAAACAGGCTAAGTAAAATTTACCTTGCCATCAATGGCGTTACCCAGGGCATCCACAACACGTCCAAGCAGCTCCTCGCCAACAGGTACATCCACAATAGCACCGGTTCTCTTCACAATGTCTCCTTCCTTGATGAGTTTGTCGTTACCGAACACCACAACACCAACGTTGTCTGGCTCCAAATTCAAGGACATGCCCTGGTGGGGGAGGGGGAGTTTTAGTACGTCACTATATCAGCAGGCAGATTTTACAGAATTAGAGCCAACCTCAGTGCTGACCATCACTTTACCTTGAAAAAGTAGTTTAACAAATACCAACAATCTGCACACACTTACAAATTGTAAGGCATGAAGGAACTGGGTGTAGCGCAATATTGAAACAGCCATTTCAGTCCTGTAGAGAAGCCAGGACCCAACTCAGAAATCTGAAGATTAGAGGGACTTACAGGTACTTCAAAGCAGGGTCACTCATGTAAGAAGTCACCCCTCTACCAGTATCAACATGTGGAATCAGATCCAAACAGTTAAAGGGGTACTGCAGCGAAAAACTAAAATTTTAAATCTGTGCATACATACAAATAAGTAGCACATATTTTCCAGAGTAAAATGAGCCATAAATTACTTTTCTCCTATGTTGCTGTCTCTTACAGTAGGTAGTAAAAATCTGACAGAAGTGACAGGTTTTGGACAAGTCCAGCTCTTTATAGGGGATTCTCAGGGATATATTTAATTTCAAAAGCACTTGGTGAATGGCAGTTGCTCTGTCCAACTGCCAAAAAACTATGTAGGGAGCAGGGAAGCTGGCCAGCATCATTGTTTAAATCCTTTTTCAGGAATGTCTTTTTAAAGAATAAAAAGCCTTGCTGAGAATTCCCTATGAAGAGAGGGACTAGTCCAAAACCTGTCACTTCTGTCAGATTTCTACTACCTACTGTAAGTCACAGCATTATAGGAGAAAATTAATTTACGGCTCATTTTACTCTGGAAAAAATATATACTCATTTGTATATGTTTGCACATATTTTAAATTTTACACTTTTTCGCTGTAGTGCCCCTTTAAACGAGGCATGGTTTTACAGGAAGGAAGTTGATCTGTAGAGTCTGCCTGAACTTTGGCAGTTAGAGACAGCCATAAGGAAGATGCACAGGGCTACTGAATGTTAGGACACTTCATGCTCCAGCATATCAGTGTACCACCACCCTCTAAGGTAGTGTATTGGCTCTCTTTACTTAGCAGAGCACATTCATTTTTAACTCCATAAATCATTCAGAAAAATTAGGAATGTCTCTAAACTAAGACAAACCTTCAGTCCTGAGGAAAATTCCACCATCTCTTCAGCCTGTACATTTCTGAGACCGTACACACGGGCAATACCGTCACCAATGGAAAGCACACGGCCAGTCTCTTCCAGGTCGGCGCTGGTGTCTGCACCAAGGATACGCTCCTCCAGGATGGAAGATACCTCGGCTGTGCCTGTGGGAGATTGGCTTCTGTCAGTCTTTAATGCCACCGTCCTTCAGACTTGCCCCCTCTTAACATATACTTAAGCAGGCCCTCAAAACCCACCTCTTCAATGTGGCCTACCCACCTCCTGCAACACAGTAACTATACTGAATACTTATTCTACAGCCCTACCTAGTATTTCCATCTCCCCTCCGATAGTAAGCCATTGGCAGCCCCCCCCCCCCCCCCCCCTTCCTAGTGTATTCTACATGATCATGTGCTCCTTTCCTATGAGACCCTCGTACTTATAATACTTAGCCTACCTAACCAGCCCCAAGTCACATGATCATGTATTTTGTATCCCGTTTGCCTTGTATAGCTTTGTCCTATGTTGTATAGCCTTGTTACATTACGTCGGTTATCCTTTGTATCATTGTGTGTATGTATTAACTGTCCTGAAAATGTTGGTGCTTTATAAATACAATAAGTAATAGAAGTAATCAGAAACATTCACTACAAGTGAGGCACAATGCCATTCTTAGACCTGGACAGATACTTCTTCCTGTTCCAGGCACTCAACCCCTGCATGGACATCTTGAAGCAAACAAGAAATGCTTTCCAAGCCCTTATTTATACTTACCAGCAGCTTCCTCCATCCCCATGAGCACCAGGGCTTCCCTTGCCATCTGCGGGTCCCCATTGCTGCCGCTATAACTCCAGGTAAGCCGGGCAGTCGCAGCATACTGTGCATTTGGGGCAGCTCACGTACCCCTCGTTGCGCTCCCCTCCCTTAGAGCTTTCTGTGCCTGCCCAATAGTATTGCGCAAGGCACTCCACAGGACGGAATCACGGCAGGGTTGCAAAAGGCAACGGCTGGCAAAGACTGACCAGATTACTGGAAATCATAGCACCAGAAGGGGAGACGGGAGAAGTACGGCGAGGGAAGCCTCTGGTGCTCATGGGGCTGGGGGAAGCCCCAGTTAAGTATAACTAGTAGCCAGTGTACCATTTCTGGTACACTAAGAAAATT
The DNA here is from genome assembly GCF_040937935.1 of Hyperolius riggenbachi. Lineage (NCBI taxonomy): Eukaryota > Metazoa > Chordata > Amphibia > Anura > Hyperoliidae > Hyperolius > Hyperolius riggenbachi. The sequence continues at coordinate 659,946,278 of NC_090646.1, forward strand.
TAAAAAGTTACGGTTCAAGTGCACATTTGGAAGATTTGGTGCCTGAACCAGAGAGATCATTTTGCAGAAGTTCATTTTGACTTTGCGGTTTTGCTTGCCACACCCCTTCTAGCACCTCCCCATTACATTGTCCTGACTCAAGGTGAGGAGCCTGGATTTTGTGTTTTTTTTTTTTCATTGCATTTGTATTTTATCTAGTGCTCTCCCTCTTCCCCTATTCGTGATCTTAGCACACACAGCTTGCTGGTGTTCTCGCATAGTACATACGTAGGTACTAGCAGCTGCCTTGCAGGATTAGTTAGCTGCACTGTCTGTCCCAGGGAGGACGGTAAGGTGCCCCTATTCCTTAGATAGGTTTTGATGCGCTGAATGCGTGCATGTTTGTGCTATGCATGTTACAGGGCCAGAGTTAGGACACATACGACACTGGGCTACCTCTACGCGGTGTATGTGACTACGCAAGAGATTTTATTCTTGTAACGAAGATCCCAGCTTTTAATTTAGCTGTAGGGACAGCATTGATTGCTGCATGATCTTTGTGAATGGATTTGCATGAGTGTGCGGAAGTGCATTTTGCTTTTCCAGAGATCAAAGAAATAAAACCCTGACAAGTTCTAATTCTCTCCCACTATCCAGAATAATAATATTTTGGCTAATTTTGATAGCAACCTTTTGCAGTATTTTACATAATGGAAAAAAAAAATACTGTCAACGTAACGTAGTATGGAATACTATGACAGGATTATGCAATATGTCCCCAGGTTACTCCTGAAGCAGCATTGGGCTGCATGTGAGCACAAGTCACTGGCAAGCATGTCTGTAAGGAGGTCCCTGAGCTGCTATGCGTGGAAGAGACACGGAGGACATACCACCTGTCCCTTCACAGATAAGCACAGAACAGGGGAACACTTACCAGTCTTCTGAAGCCATGACCCGGATGCATGGATATTCCTAGAGGCAACAAAAGCTGCTCCAAGGGCTTTCTTGGAGACCTGAAACATACATAAAGTTCCTGTTAGTAAATTAAAAGGTTCTTTAGGCATAAAACAGTCAACAGGTAGAGATAAAAGGGACAAAGGTCACAAAATACCATGACTGATTAGCGCAGTTTCATTGACTCCATATTGCACTGTACCTTATGTAGCATACATGCATATAGATGTTTTTCTGCGATACTTGTGGTGCAATACCAGAGTCAATGAGAATCATTTTGGGATCAGGTCGAACAAATTGATTTAATGAATTTGTCTGCTGGACCAGTGCCACACCAATTGCTTACAAGCTTGCACACATGCACATTGGTTTGCATGTCTGCAAAGTTTATGGCGTGACACCATATTTAATTGGTCCAATAGGGGGCATATTTTATACTTGCAGTGCTTATTCATACATTTGGTATTAGGGATAGCTGGAGCCTGGGAGCCATGCATCATTGTTTTAATTGTTTTTAACCAGTGGTTGTTGGTCAAAGATTTTGTTACAAATTTATTCAGCACCATAATCTGATTTTTTTTTGCTAATAAGCTAAGGGGAGGTTGCTTTGCCCTCTGCCATGTTTTTGTGTTGAATAAAGCACAAACATTCCTACTCCAGGATTTATAAACAGGTGTATAAATACAACTGAATAATACGCAGAGTATACAAAAGGCAATGCAGTATCTAAAATTAAAACTCAAAGCACACCTAAAGTGACCCTGACCTGTTGGAAGTCAGGGATCACCATTAAAGAGGATCTGTAACATCAAAAGATCCCCTGGGGGGTACTCACCTCGGGTGGGGGAAGCCTCCGGATCCTAATGAGGCTTCCCACGCCGTCCTCTGTCCCACGGGGTCTCGCTGCAGCCCTCCGTACAGCCGTGACGTAATATTTACCTTCCCGGCTCCTGCGCAGGCGCTCTGATGGCTGTCAGCTCCGAACTACACGGAAATACCCGATCGCCGTCGGGTCTGCTCTACTGCGCAGGCGCAAGTTTCCGGCGCCTGCGCAGTAGAGCGGACCAGACTGAGATCGGGTATTTCCGTGTAGTTCGGAGCGGAAAGCAGCCACAGCGCCCCCGCTGGAGCCAGCAAAGGTAAATATTGAAATTACAGTCGGGCCTGTCGCCGGCTGTTCAGAGGGCTACAGCGAGACCCCCGTGGGACAGAGGACGGCGTGGGAAGCCTCATTAGGATCCGGAGGCTTCCCCCACCTGAGGTGAGTACCCCCCAGGGGATCTTTTTGATGTTACACAGTCTCTTTAAAGACACCTAAACTAAGAGGGATATGGTGGCTGCCAAGTTTAATTCCTTATAAACAATACCAGTTGCCTGGCCTCCTGTTGATCTCTTTGGCTGCAGTAGTGTCTGGATCACACACGTGAAACATGCCATTCTAACATCTGATCTTCATGCTTTTCAGCGTCTATAGCTAAAAGTATTAGGATCAGTAGAACAGCTACGCCACAGGTTTAGTTTAAAAAGGAAATATGGCATCTTCCATATCCCTCAATTCAGATGTGATTAATGACATTACACCTGCTACAGAACGTACAGGCAAAAAGAAACACTATTTTCCAAATGGTGTCAAGCACTAGCCTTAACCTAGTTTCAAATTCCAAATCTGTCCGATTCACAAAACTGATCACAACAGACTGACAGACATGCCATTGCAGTGTTCTCCCCAGGCTCTTTTAGCCGGGTGCTCCACCCGGCTAGATTTGGTGACCACCCGGCTGTCATCGGCTCACCTCCACCACCTCCTATGCTGTAAGCACAGTTGCCCTGCATTTTCAACTCGCCCCACCCGGCTACTTTTTCATGCCACCCGGCTACTGTTTTATGCCACCCGGCTGGAAAAAAATTCTGGGGAGAACACTGCATTGAGTCCCATGTTAAAATAGGATCCATTCAGAGACACATTTGTCTATTTCACTGTGACAGTTGCAGTTACTGAACACAAAGTTCCAACCTGCAGACATAACAGTAATGCTATTATGACATGCTTAGTAAAGTGTCACTATCCCAATATCCCCCTGCTACAAAAATCAGGGCTGTGGAGGCGGTACAAAAATCTTCCGACTCAGTTTCTGAAACCACGACTCAGACTCCAACTCCGGGTGCCCAACATTGCCCCGACTCCCAACTCCAATTCCAACTCCACAGCCCTGACAAAAATGATCATTCTACAAAAGCTTCAGCATAAAGCAGTTTTTAAAAGGTGTTTTCCCCACTGTGGAAATAAACAGAAAAGTCTTCAGAGCATGCAAAGAAGGGCAAGGTGTCCTTGGATCACTATGGAGTTTACTATACAAAATATTTAAAATATGAAAGTTCCCCCATTGTCGAAGGTGCTTAAAAAGCCGTGGATCCCCATTGCTCACAGAAAACTGTATAATGCTTATCTGCATACAATATGAGAAAGACCCACACCAGTATAGAAGTGTCCTGATAGCATGCAAGAAGGGCAGAGTTCTGGGGTCATTCAAATGGACCTGAACTCAGAACATCCTCTGCTCTAAAAGATAGGCAACCGCATAATCTTTAAAGGATCCCCGAAGTGACATGATGAGATAGACATAGGTATGTACAGCGCCTAGCACACAAATAACTATGCTGTGTTCCTTTTTTCTTTCTCTGCCTGAAAGAGTTAAATGTCAGTTATGCAAGTGGCTGACTCAGACAGGAAGTGACTACAGTTTGACCCTCACTGATAATTTCCCTTTTTATCTCTTTCTTGCTCTCAGAAGCAATTTTCGGCTAGGAAAGTGTTTTATAGTTGGAATTTCAGATCAGTGAGGCTCACACTGTAGTCACTTCCTGTCTGAGTCAGCCACTTACATACCTGATATTTAACTCTTTCAGGCAAAGAAAGAAAAAAAGGAACACTGCATAGTTATTTGTGTGCTAGGCACTGTACATACCTATGTCTCATGTCACTTCGGGTATCCTTTAAAGAAGAACATTTTAGTTGATACAAATCCTGCAATAAATGTGCAGTGTTTCTACTTACTGCCTTCATGGAAGCAGACATTGTTGTTAACAGCCTGCACTTTCAAATGAGCTTATCTGCCATGGCAGTCAGCTGATACAGGGGAGAGACCTTGAGGTTTGATCTCTCCCCTGTATCAGCTGGGGAAAGCACAGGATGTTAATGTCTGCTACCATGAAGGCGGGAAGTAGAAACACTGCAGATTTATTGCAGGATTTGTATCCACTGTAACTAAAATGTTTTTCTATAAACGTTATTATGCTGTTGCTTATCTTGTGATCAAACAGATGAGGAGCAAGAGACAGGCTAAACTGTAAAAACATCCAGGGTGCATTTCTCGGTTTTCCTTCTGTTTGGTGGAAGAGTTCAGGTCCACTTAAATAGAATAAAATATTCTTTAGAGCAGAACATGCAGGTAATCTGGGATAGCCTAAAAATACTCAATATCTAATACTAGAATCAGGAGGAACTACCCACCTCCGCGCAGCCATGTGTGAAGCAGGAAGGGCACAGCAAGTGTCCCGATATGGGATTATTCTACAGAGATCTCTAAAGGTGGCCACTAACGGTCCAACTCCTAGTGAAAAATTGAGCGAACAGAAATTCTGATCAGATTAGTTGTAAATGTCTGTTGATGACTCAGACTTGTGCCAATCAATTACGAACAATTAGTAAAATACTTGTCCGAAAAAGTTGGTTTTTCTTGTTGATTGTGATTGATAGGAAGCAAAGATTGGTTCGTTGATGGTTTAGTGAAAGATTTTTCTTCCGATCAGAATTATCTGATCGCTCTAGTGGCCACCTTAAAGAGACACTGTAATGAGAAAAACATCCCCTGGGGGTACTCACCTCGGGAGGGGGAAGCCTCAGGACCCTAATGAGGCTTCCCCAGTCGTCCTCTGTCCCACGGGGGTCTCGCCACAGCCCTTCAAAGCCGGCCCGACAAATCCAACAGCCTGTTCAATATTTACCTTTCCAGGCTCCAGCGGGGGGCGCCGTTTTGGCTCTTCTGACGCAGATAGGCGGAAACAGCCCAGCTCCGTCAGGTCCGCTCTACTGCGCAGGAGACTTGCACATGCGCAGTAGAGCGGCCCGACGGAGATCTGCTATTTCCGCCTATCTCCGTGGGAAGAGCGGATACTGCGCCTGCGCTGGAGCCACGAAAGGTAAGTTTACATTGCCGCCGCTCCGGGAGGATTGTCACCGCCACCGTGGGACCGAGGAGGACAGGGGAAGCCTCAATAGGATCCGGAGGCTTCCCCCACCCGAGGTGAGTACCCCCTAGGGGACGTTTTTCGTTAGATTTTCTTTAAGAATGTAGTTTGTGAAACCACTGCAGAAGAGGTCAGCGCCATATAAATACTAAATAGGAACTGGCAGAGCTCAGGCACTAGAATAAGTAAGGAGGGCAGTAGGATTATGGGTGCTGGTTGAGGGGACCCAGTGGGAAACTTCATTGACCAACAGCTACTTTCTGTGCGCGGCAATCTAGTGGTATCTACTAGTTTGTAGAGAAAGGGGATATTGGGGGGGGACTAGGCGCTAAAGTTGCACACCAGGGCACTCGAAGATGGCCTTTTGGCTACTGCCGCGCCACTCACATAATTTTACTAGAACTATTTTGTTAGTAGCTGTGTCCACTATGTCTAACAACCCAGTGGTCACATCCAGGAAGCAGACGTAGATCCCTTAGACTAGTGACAGATTTTGTACTATCTATATATAGAAATTAGGATGTGAACTTCAGGCCAGGGCTGAGGAGTCGGAGCAATTTTGGGTACCTGGAGTCGGAGATTTTATGAACTGAGGCATCGGATGATTTTTGTACAAAATCCACAGCACTGGTAAGTATTAGACTAAGGAGTCGGAGCCATTTTTGGGTACCCTGGAGTCGGTGGTTTCATAAACTGAGTCAAAAGATTTTTGTACCAACTCCACAGCCCTGCTTCAGGCAGTTATTTCTCTTCTTGACCAAGTCTGAGCACCCACAGGTTGAACAAAACAGTTTGCCTTGTGAAAACTTGCAGAAAATGTACTGACATCTGTCAAACTGATTAATAAGCTGTCAGGTAATCAATTCTAGCCATGTTTAGCCCAAGTGAACTCCAACTGCTGTGAAGCCATATAAAAATGATCTGAGGCCAAATTAAGTCATCCCTGGCACTGAAATATTGGGAAGAACTAATGCTAAATCACTACCACAATGAGATTCAGTAGCTATTCTTTGTACTGCTTTGCTCAGGTGTAGCAGTGCTAATGTCCTGGGATAAAAGTGTAAATATTTGTTGGATTACAACTGGTTTACTGAGTAGCTTCCACCATAGAAGCAAATCTATCTCACAGGATGAGCAGGGAGTTCTGGCATAATGATAAATCAGAACAAGGACAAGGAAAAACGCAAGAAATGGTGTCAAAGTTTATTCTGTTTTGAGTGTACCATATATTTCTATTTCAATAAAGGAGGAACTACCCATAGTCTACCTTCATGCAGGGAAGACCACAGGAGCAGACTTCTCAAAAACAGTGTCTAAAAACTGGAACACCCATCTAAATCATTTTGATTGTCTGCTGTGAATAACTGTTCCAAGGTCACAACTTTTAAAGTTTTGTTCGAACTTTCCTTGCAGAGTTTTAGATAAATCTGCCCCAATGTCCTGACAAGGTCTCTATTCCTATAGAGAAGAGGGAGGAAGTGACCTCAGGACATATCTTGTACACGGAAGGACAGATGCCATGTGAACTTTCTGTGCAACAACTAGCAGAAAAAAAAAAGTAGGAATCTATAGAGATGACCTCAACCCATTCCCCATGCAGACAAGGGCAATCTGTCCTGTGGACAACTAAACTTTAGCTTAATATATAAACCAAGTGTATCAGGTAAACTACTCCCAGGAAATACAATGTAGAGAAGGTCACAGTGTCTGTAGAAAGTGTAGTCTCAGAAATAATCACAAGAGTATCTAAAAGAAGTGTCTTCAGGACATGCAGAATTATAGAAAAGGGCAAATGTCCTGGTAACGGCTAACCATGACCTAGTATTGAAAATAAAGCAAGGACAGAGAAGTTGCTAATAAGTTAGTTGAATATATTTAAAAGGAACTGCCCCTTCCCACCCCCAAGATGTGCAACAAGGACAGTAATGCAAGTAATTACTTCATAATACTAAAAGATGAAAATTTCAAGAACCTGGGTCAAATTCTGCAGCATTTAAGTAAAGGGGTTCTGAAAACAATTACTAACTTATTTCACAATTAGGAGTTGCCCTGAGGCCTTCCAGCATGCAAGTACAACATAACATCTAGGAACTGCCCCAAACTACGCATAATGTAAATGTAAGAGCTCCAGTAAGAATTAGTATTTTATTACAGCCCCCAGGTCCTGAACATGTGGTACACCTACTCCAGGGAGTACTTGGACTTTTAAATATAAGGACATAACATTTTGTGATTTAGGAAGTGATCAGGCATGGGTTGCTAAAAATCTGAATATGCAGTATAGATGATTCAGGGAATGCTTGGAAATCATTAGCTCTGTTACAGAGTAGCCAGCAAGCTCATGGTAAGGTAGAGCTCCTACAGTTGCACTGTTAATGCATATAAAGTACATGCAGCATGGGATAGTTGCAAGGTAATATAAGGGGGTGCTTGTTAAGCTCAGGCTTCCATCAGAAGCACTGCCTGTAATGCAGGGCAGGTGATGAGTATAATACATCAGTATTGCAGGACGTGTCACCCTGCAGGGAAGGTCAGCGGGCAGGGGACACAGCAGCAGCCTCACCCCCTCTCAGTGACCTTCACAGGACAGAGGAGGCCTCCCCGCACCCCCGTGTCTCCGCACAGGCCGCCCAGGCAGGCAGGAGAGGGGCGCAGGGTGACAGGCAGGCCGCAGCACGCATGAGAGGAGGAATACACCCCACCCCCTCCCTCCACATCCCCGGACATACCAGACCGGCCTGCCGCGGCAGACAGCGGGCCAGGGAGGCGGCGATTCGGACTGACAGCATGGTTCCGGGGCTGGAGAAGGAGAGCGGTGCTGAGCGGCTGTCCCGTGTCCGCCTGTCTGCACACTGAGAAGATGGCGGACCGGCGAGGCGCTCCTGAAGGAAGGTCACTCCCGCCTACCGACAAGCGCCGCCCTACAGCGCTTCTTTCACAACAAGCTTTATTCACACGCGAGCAGGAGAGCAAAGAGAGGCCGCACAGCTGTCAGAGCGGGCGTGACGTCACCAATTGATAGAACCACGTGCACCCAGCTCTATTCTGGGTGCAGCTCCGCCCATTCTTGTCTGTCATCATTCATTCTCCTCCTCCTATCCTGTGACTGACTGTCTCCTCACTCCCCTCAGTGCTGACACCTTCTATATTTCCCTGCAAAGTACACAACACAGGGATCATCATTTTCATTTCTGTCACTAAAGGAAACCATATTTATTTCCTTTTAAACAATACCAGTTTCCTGCAGGGATGGATTTCTACATTTTATCACTCAAGGCCCACTGTCACCCCTATGATGTGCTCCCCTGGTCTTGTGCTCCCCCACTCCTGTGCTGTGCTCGCCTCATCCTGTGCTCAGGGCCGGGCTGAGGCAGAGGCGAAAGAGGCTCCAGCCTCAGGGCGCAGTGTAGGAGGGGACGCACTACTCACTCAGCTATCATTCCCCTACTGTGTTTGAAGCAGAGAGAAATAAGAAAAGTGGATACATAGCACTGACTTCATGCCAGAACTAGAGATTAAGGTGTTGGGGGCCCTGGGGAGCCTCTTAGTCTAATTTCAATCAGTGTGTGACAGCAGGGGTGTGAGGGATGGAGGGGCGCACTTTGATGTCTCAGCCTTGGGTGCTGAAAGACCTTGTCCCCGCTCTGCCTGTGCTGCACACCACTGCAGGGTGACCATGGACCAGGTCTGCAGTTAACATGTTTGGCAGTGCCAGTCTGCTGCCCGCCCCTTGCTTAGTGGTGCACTAGGCCATGGTGAGTAATTGCCTCAGGAGGGGGAAGCCTCTGGATTCTATTGAGGCTTTCCAGATCCTCCTAAGCCTCGGGAACCCAGCACTGTCTCCCCCGAAAACACAGCTGCCAGCCTGCAATATTTACCTACCATGATTCTGCGCAGGCAGTAGAGTGGACCTGATTGGGCTCGGCTATTGTCACCTGATAAACAAAGCAGGTTAGCGACAAGCAGATTGTGACTAGCCTGGCGATATTTTCAGGGGGGACAGCAGAGCACGGGGGGACTGGCAGCGGCAATAGAATGACACAGAGGCATGTCATTGTGCACATGACATGCCCCTGGATCCTATTAGGATTTCAATATTCTGCCTCAGGTTCTCTAAAGAACTTCCGAGGCGAGGACAACAATCTACGTTTACTCACCTGGGGCTTCTTCCAGGCCCTACCAGCCGCTTCAGTCCCTCGCCGCAGACCTGGGTCTCCTCGGTGTCCCGCTGGCCGCCCGTAATGATCGGCGATGGGTCATCTCTTCTGCGCCTGCCCATGCGTTCATGTCTGCCCACGCAGAAGAGACGTCCCGCCAGTGGGTTACTGATCATTATGGGCGGCCAGCGGGACACCAAGGAGGCCCAGGTCTGTGGCGAGGGACTGAATCGGCTGCTAGGGGCTGGAAGAAGGCCCAGGTGAGTAAACGTAGATTGATGTCCTCGCCTCAGAAGCCCTTTAAAGAGACTCTGTAACTAAAAAAAAGTTCCCCCGGGGGGTACTCACCTTGGGAGGGGGAAGCCTCAGGGTCCCAATGAGGCTTCTGCCTCCCCTGTAGCTGCAGGCAATCCAGTGCTGGTTCCCCCGAAGTCTCCGGCAATCCTGGCTCGACAAGCCTGACATGGCTTGATATATTTACCGTCTCTGGCTAGAGCGGGGGCGCTGTTGCGGCTCTCAGCACAGCGGATCTGTCGGATCCACTGTACTGCGCAGACGCAGGAGACTTGTAGATCAGCTATTTCCGCCTATCTCCGAGCGGAGAGCCGATACTGCGCCTGCGCTGGAGCAGGGAAGGTAAATATTTACATCCCCGCCGTTCCGGGTGCTTTTTTGCCGCCGCCATGGTACACAGGGGAAGCCGTGATTGGATCCGGAGGCTTCCCCCACTCGAGGTGAGTACCCCCCAGGGGAACGTTTTCTCGTTACCCAGGATGCAGAAACCAAAAAAGTAACTTACCCATGAAGAGGAAATCCTCCAGAGCTTTCTCTGAATCTACCAGAGGCTTCTTACGTCCTGTTTGAGCCCACCACTGCAGGCTGAGACCCTCTCGCGCAGCCGCACTTCCCTTTCTGCACGAGTAGCACGGAGCCACTCGTGGACAAGCCGCTTTGGATTTCTGTGCAGGTGCAGTCATACTCCTCTGCCACACCCCTAATTACGCCCCCAACACACCCCTAGTTACGCATACCATAAAAATTTCCTAAGAAAAATATGTTTTTTTGTAATTCAAACCACACTGGTCCTTTTTTTTCTGATCCATTAGCCTTCATATTAACATTTGAAAATAAGTACTATATCAATTTAACCCCCCTGGCGGTATAAAAAAATCCGCCAGGAGGCAGCGCAGCAGTTTTTTTTTTTATCTTATATCATGTAGCGAGCCCAGGGCTCGCTACATGATAGCCGCTACTCAGCGGCATCCCCCCGCCCGCTTCGATTGCCTTCGGCGATCTCCGATCAGGAAATCCCATTCAAAGAACGGGATTTCCTGGAGGGCTTCCCCCGTCGCCATGGCGACGGGGCGGGATGACGTCACCGACGTCGGGACGTCATTGGGAGTCCCGATCCACCCCTCAGCGCTGCCTGGCACTGATTGGCCAGGCAGCGCAAGGGGTCTGGGGGGGGGGCGTGCGGCGCGACGGATTGCGGTGATGAAGCGCGGGGCGGCGGCGATCGGTGTGCTGACGCAGCTAGCAAAGTGCTAGCTGCGTGCAGCAAAAAAAAAAAAAAATTAAACAAATCGGCCCAGCAGGGCCGGAGAAAACCTCCTGCGCGGCTTACCCCGAACGTTACCGCCAAGGAGGTTAAAGGACAACCCGAGGTGACATTTGACATGATGAGAGAGACAAGTGTATGTATAGTGCCAAGCACACAAATAACTATGCTGTGTTCCTTTTGTTCTTTCTCTGCCTGAAAGAGTTAAAAATCAGGTATGCAAGAGACAGTTTTGGTCTGGGTCGGGACTGGCTCAGACTATAGCATAACCTTCGCTGATTAGTAATTACAGCCATAAAATACTTTCCTACCAGTAAATAGCTTCTGAGAGCAGGAAAGAGATGATAAGGGTCAATAATTCATAGATTTGAGCTCTAGCTTACGTCAATGAAAGTGTCATTGATCACAGACAATGAAACAGTAAAAACTTAAAAAAATAGATTTAAATATAAAATAAAACTATGGTATATCTTAAAAAAAAGTCATTTTTAGGAGGAGGATGGATATAATTGTTTTTCTTATCAGTTTCTTTTCAGCTCGGATGTTAAAAACCTCTTAAAGAGAGTCTGAAGCGAGAATAGATCTCGCTTCAGACCTCATAGCTAGCAGGGGCATGCGTGCTCCTGCTAAAACGCCGCTATAGCGCGGCTTAACGGGGGTCCCTGTCCCCCCAAACCACCTCCGTGCAGCGGGGGAGCGCTTCCTGGTTGGGGCAGGGCTAACCGCCGCAGCCCTGCCCCATGCGCGTCTGTCAGACGCGTATCTCCGCCTCTCCCCCGCCCCTCTCAGTCTTCCTTCACTGAGAGGGGCGGGGGAGAGGCGGCGATGCGCGTCTGATAGACGCGCTGGGAGGCAGGGCTGCAGCCGTTAGCCCTTGCCTCCAGGAAGGATATCTCCAGCGACCATTTTCCGACCAACATTTGCGGGGGGTGGGTTGGGGGTGAAGGGACCCCCGTTAAGCCGCGGGATAGCGGCGTTTTAGCAGGGGCACACGTGCCCCTGCTATATATAAGACCTGAAGCGAGATTTAGCCACGGGATTTTTGAATGATCGGTGCTGCGCGGGCTCTCCAGCCCACAGCACCGATCGGGTAAAAGGCAGGGCGATCAGACTTCCCCCCCTTTTTTCCACACTAGGGGGATGTCCTGCTTGGGGGGTCTGATTGCCACCGCTCCGTGTGGCCTTGCGGGGGGCTCCTCAAAGCCCCCCTCCGCAGCGATTTTCCTACCTCCCTCTCCTTCCCTCCGTCTGCTCCTCTCTATGGGCTGCGCAGGACGGAAATCCGTCCTGCGCCACTTAGGATATGCTTCAGCCTATCAGATGCCGGCGATCCCCGGCCAATCAGAGGCCGGGGATCGCCGATCTCCTTTACGGTGCTGCTGCGCAGCAGCGCCGTATTGATGTCTTCCCCGCGCGTTTACATTTAGCCTGCGAGCCGCGATCGGCGGCTCACAGACTGTTCACTGAGACACCCTCTGTGGACTGACATGGAACGGCCGCTCCCATGGAAACACCACTTTGACCTGCCGACGCCTATCGGCGTTAGGCGGTTGTTAAGTGGATGGGGATAAGGTTTAGAGTCAATTAAACATATTTTTCATTCGATAAAATACACATATTTACATAGATCTGTACAGGAGTTCTGAAAGAGCAACAAATGAGGGAAAAAGAGGGACAGGGGGATTGGGTTGCGTACATTTGAATACGGCGCTGGTAGACTTGGGCGCAGGATCCAGCTGTTAAATGGCTGGTCCTGCTTCTGCACAAGTCCGGGGCGTTTTAATTACTATTCCCCCTCCAGGCCGACATGGATAGTGGGGGAATGAAATAATTCGGCTTCCAGCGATTGCTGGAGGCCGAATTATTGTGTTTTTTAAACAACTTCGGCTCCGTCTTCTGACGGAGCCGACCTTCCTCACTGAGCGCCGCTATAGACTGATTCCCATTACAGTCTATGGCGGCGCTGGCTGCGCCCAAAGCTAGCAGCGCTGAAAAGCACTGCTCCGATTGGGTTGCCAAAGAGGGACTTGGGAGCTATGGATTTCTGGCCTTGGTGGTTACCAACCGTCGGACCAAAGTGTCACATGTAGATTATTGCAGATTATTAAGGCACCATCATATTCTTCACCCCTATACAGAGTGCAGTATATACAGTAATGGGTAATAATGCATCCATAGTTCATATCTATCCAGTAATCTGTTCCGTATGCTTATAGCAGGCTATAGGGCACTGGTTGCTATGGCAATGATAAGGGAGGACGTATCCTTGAGGCTCAGCGTCAGCGTGTGGGTTTGACCTCTACATCCAGCCATCTGCTAGAGACCGGTGGCTTTCTGCTCAGGGTTGTCCCCAGCACGGACGTCCATGTTGGTGGCGGTTTCCGCTCACTCGCGTTACATTTGGTCTTCGGTAAAATGGCGGACGCGCCGGAATTCTGCAGACACGTCGCCTGTAGAGCTCATGTACACTGTTAAACCGCGTATTTTTCTTCAAGACAAGTGCTGTGTCTGTTCCTTCCGTTTGTTTTTATTAATTGTCACATTATATTATTATTATATAGTTATTATAGAATTATAGAAAGGCGCTGAGTCTGCCTCCGGTGACTTCCTTCCGCCCAGTGACTGTGGCCGCCGCTGATTGGCGGAGAGGCGTCAGCTGACATACAAACCAGAGGCGCGCGCTAGCAGCTGGGCAGAGATGGATGAGAGGAGCACGAAGGTAAACTTTGGGGTGGATCACGTGATTTCCCCGCCCTCTGTCTGCTGCTGGGACTTGTGGTTCATTGCTGCATGTCGGGCGTGTCCGTCTTATGTGCTCACTGGTGAAACTATAAGGCCCAGAATGCTTTGCTTCACTTTGTAATAGGAAAGGGCCCCAGGCTTGTTCTGATGTATGTAGCCCCCACCCCATATCATAGCTCCCAACTGTCCCTTTTTCGGAGGGACTGTCCCTCTCACCCTCATTTGTTCCTCTTTCAGGTCTCTCAGGTCTCTCTTTCTATATATATATATATATATATATATATATATATATATATATATATATATATATATATATATATATATATACTAAAAATGTGTTTGGCTCTAAACTGTATTCCCAACCTTTAAATTGATATATTACTAATTTTAAAATGTTACTATGAAGGAAAATGAACCAGGATAGAAAGGACCAGTGTGGTTTGAATTATAAAACAACATATGTTTCTTATGAAATCTTTATGGTATGCGTGGCCAGGGATGTGGCAGGGGCATGGCTTAACCTCCCTGGCGGCATAGCCCGTGCTCATGCCGCCGGGAAGCACCGCTCAGGCCCCGCTGGGCCGATTTGCATATTTTTTTTTTTTGCTGCATGCAGCTAGCACTTTGCTAGCTGCGTGCAGTGCCCGATCGCCGCCGATCCGCCGCTATACGCGTCGCCGCAGCCGCCAGCCCCCCCCCCCAGACCCCGTGCGCTGCCTGGCCAATCAGTGCCAGGCAGCGCCGTGGAGTGGATCGGAGTCCCCTTTGACGTCACGACGTCGGTGACGTCATCCCGCCCCGTCGCCATGGCGACGGGGGAAGCCCTCCAGGAGATCCCGTTCTTTGAACGGGATCTCCCGATCGCCGGCGGCGATCAGAGGGGCTGGGGGGATGCCGCTGAGCAGCGGCTATCATGTAGCGAGACCTCGTCTCGCTACATGAAGAAAACAAAAAAAACCGTATTTGCTGCCCCCTGGCGGATTGTGCCAAACCGCCAGGAGGGTTAAGTGTCCCTTTTTCTCATCTTAAAAAGTTGGGAGGTATGCCCATATTTTAAAAGCAACATAAGAAATACAAGTGGTCAGCTGAATCTCAGTTAACCCAATCAGGTTCTGTCGTTTTCACGTGAGAAATGTTCACCTCCCATTCATTAGCCTATAACTTTATCACTACTTATCACAATGAACTGATCTATATCTTGTTTTTTCCGCCACCAATTAGGCTTTCTTTGGGGGGTACATTTTGCTAAGAGCCACTTTACTGTCACAATGTATGGCGACAATATTTTATTTGGAAATAAAGGTGCATTTTTTCCATTTTGCATCTATCACTATTTACAAGTTTAAAATAAAAAAAGGTACTTATCCGTTAGCCGGGCGCATCCGGCAGGTGGCGCTAATTACTATTCCCCCTCCAGGCCGACATGGATAGTAGGGAAAGATGTAAATCTGGTGGAGTTTTGTCGCCACCTAGAGGATGCGCCCGGCTAACAGATAAGTACCTAAAAAAAAATATAGAAATATTTCATCTTTACATTGATATTTAAAAAGTTTAGACCCTTAGGTAAATATTTACATGTTTTTTTTTTTTTTTTTATATAGTAAACATTTTATTTGGGTAGTTTTGGGAGGGTGGGAGGTAAATGTAAAGGAGGTAATGTAAATGTGTGTTGATTTTCATTTTTTTTTTATTTTTAGTTGTAGTATTACTTTTTGGCCACAAGATGGCGGCCATGAGTTTGTTTACATGACGTCACTCTAAGCGTAACACGCTTAGAGTGACACATCGGGGAGGGAACAGCCAGAAAAGGCGCAGCTTCCGAGAGAAGCTGTCGCTTTTTCAGCGGGGGAGAGGAATCAGTGATCGGGCACCATAGCCCGATACACTGATTCCCTGGCTACCGAATCCGCGGCCGGGAGCGCGCGGCAGCGCGCATGGTTCCTGGACGTAGTTTCTACGTCCAGGAACCAAAATAGGTTAAGCTGGCCACTAAATGTCCAATTTCTATTGAAAAAAATAATTTGAGCGATTAGAAATTCTGATCGGAAGTGAAATATTGTAATACATCGTTCACTACACCATCAACAAACTAATCTTTGCTTCCTATCTATCACAACCAACAAGAAAATCCAAATTTTGGTCCGACGAAAATTAATTCGGATGACATTTTTTTCACTCGTTCATAATCGATTGTGTCCACCAATGGAAATTTACAACCAATCCGATCAGAATTTCTGATCGCTCGAACGATTTTTCGCTAGAAATTGGACCGTTAGTGGCCACCTTAATAAAGATCTTACATAGTATCTAATGTGTACAGCATTACTTATTAATAAGGAGGAAAAGATGGCAAAAAAGAATCTATAACTAGAATGAACTTGGAGAGGTCTAATCTGCAGGAGATGAAGGGAACATGGCATACAATTAGAGTGACCAGATTTTTGTGGGTCCAACCTGGGAGGGGGGCGGCGCGCCGCGGCGGAAAGTGGGGAGGACTGAGGAGCGCGCAGCGACGAAGACCGGGGTGTGTGTGTGTGTGTGTGTGTGTGTGTGTGTGTGTAAAATGGGCGTGGCCATGCCATTGTATGGGCGGAGCTAACGTAATGATGTAACAGCGAGGCATAAGAAAGCAGTGTTTACGCCATGATGTGGACAGACGAGACTTTGCATCATGGGTGTGCATAAGCTGTGTGATGCTAATAGTATACCGTAACCACAAAGCAGCAAACATAGCCATCTATGACCATTAAATAATAAATGCAGTAACAGTTACCCCGGACACCAGAAAATAAACGCAATGGGAAACATGTCAGTACAAAATAAATGCAATGCGGGCAACATGTCAGTACAAAATAAACGCAATGCGGGCAACATGTCAGTACAAAATAAACGCAATGCGGACAAACATGTCAGTACAAAATAAACGCAATGCGGACAAACATGTCAGTACAAAATAAACGCAATGCGGGCAAACATGTCATTACAAAATAAACGCAATGCGGGCAAACATGTCAGTACAAAATAAACGCAATGCGGGCAAACATGTCAGTACAAAATAAACGCAATGCGGGCAAACATGTCAGTACAAAATAAACGCAATGCGGGCAAACATGTCAGTACAAAATAAACGCAATGCGGGCAAACATGTCAGTACAAAATAAACGCAATGCGGGCAAACATGTCAGTACAAAATAAACGCAATGCGGGCAAACATGTCAGTACAAAATAAACGCAATGCGGGCAAACATGTCAGTACAAAATAAACGCAATGCGGGCAAACATGTCAGTACAAAATAAACGCAATGCGGGCAAACATGTCAGTACAAAATAAACGCAATGCGGGCAAACATGTCAGTACAAAATAAAAATGCGATGCGTGCAACCTGTCAGTACAAAATAAATGCAATGCGGGCAAACATTTCACTAGAAAGTAAACGCAATGCGGGCAAACCTTTCCCCAGAAAAGAAACGCAATGCGGGCAAACATTTCACCTGGAAAAAAAAAAGCAATGCGGGCAAACATTTCACCTGGAAAGAAACGCAATGCGGGCAAACATTTCCCCAGAAAAGAAACGCAATGCGGGCAAACATTTCACTAGAAAAGAAACGCAATGCGGGCAAACATTTCACCAGAAAAGAAATGCAATGCGGGCAAACATTTCACTAGAAAGTAAACGCAATGCTGGCAAACATTTCACCAGAAAAAAAACACAGTGCGGGCAAACGTTTCACCTGGAAAAAGCATTTACTCACCTGGCAGAAGTCTCCGGCCTCTGGCGCGTTGCTCCCGGGACCACCTTCCTCCTGCAAAGTTCCGCGCTGACAGGGCTACGGCAAGATGGCGCCCGAAGCCCTGTACTGGAGACACAAATAGTCTCCAGTACAGGGCTTCGGCAGCCATCTTGCTGTAGCCCTGCTCGCCTGCCGGTGTCGGAACTGACACCGGAAGACGAGGCTGGAGCGGGGCTGCGGGCAATGAACTGGCATGACGTCTATAGACGCCGCTGCCAGTTCATGAGGAGAGTGACCAGAGTCCCGAGGCCGGGACGTCCCGCTGCTGAAAGCAGGACGTTTCCCGGGACCTCATGCTGCCTGGGACAGCGGACCCCGAATCCGGGACGCGTCCCGGGCAATCCGGGACGTCTGGTCACTCTAATACGATACACAGAGCAATGTTTACAGGAGGCTTTCTCAACCAGGGCTCCCTTGAGGCATACATATGAAATCGCCGCCGGGAGACTTGGGCGCAGGATACAGCCGATATAAATGGCTTATCCTGCTGCTGCACAAGTCCCGGGGGCGTTCATTACTATTCCCCCTCCAGGTCCACGTGGATGGTGGGGAATGAGGTAATTCAGCTATTGCTGGCGGCTGAATTACAGTGTTTTAAAAGCAACTTGAGCTCCCGTCTTCTGACGGCATTGAAGTTACTCGCTGTGCGCAGCTATAGCTGTAATTCCTATTATGGTCTATGGTGGCGCCGTCTGTGCCCAAGTCTCCTGCACTGTTGTTACAGCGCTCACCCTGGAGCCCGAGGGTACCTTCAGTACTCTGCAGGGGTTCCTTGGCATTTTCCCCCATCATGGGTGGAAGTATGGTAGAAAGCACACTATAATGGGGTACTATAAAAAGAAGCACTAAATTGAGGGTCAGAATAATAATGAGCACAATAATAAAATCACCAGGATTAGGAGACCGTATAATGAGTGGCAGTGTAATGAGGAATAGTGAAATAAACAGCCTCACCTACTTTTAAAGACCATACCGCCTACAAAATTAATGCAGGGGTTCTTTGGGATCAAAACATTGTTTGCATGGGTTCCTTGAGACCCACAAGCTATTTTCAAGGTACCTCCAGGGTAAAAAGGTTGATGAAGATTGGTTTACAGTATCGTGCCTGTTTTCCACAAACAGCGAAGGCAGTGAATTCACTGCCTGTCAGACCCTCCCATCCACCGGCAGGTCCTTGGCACAGGAGATGGACAAATGGCCTCCCCACGAATTTGCATCTGAGCATGGCAGTCGTTGTTTGGAAAAGTGTCATGAGATTGATTTTAGCTGCTGGGCAATACCGCTGCATATCAAACGCGACACATGGTGTAACGCAAACGCTGCATGTAATTTTACCCGAATGGCACTTGTGCCCGGCAGCCAGAATGCTGCTACGACCCTGGACACATATAATGTCCAGGATGAGACGACTGAATCAAGCATGCCATTTACATGTACGACAGGAAAAGCTTTACGGTGGTTTGAAAAGCACCTCCATTAATTTGACTGGACAGTGCTTGATTGACCGCCGTGTTTAACAGGGCTGTGGAGTCGGTACAAAAATCTTCCGACTCCGACTCATCAGTTTCTGAAACCATGACTCCAACTCCGACTCCGGGTACCCAAAATTGCTCAGACTCCGACTCCGACTCCGGGCTGTGGATTTTGTACAAAAATCATGCGACTCTAACTCCTGAGTTTCTGAAACCACGACTCCAACTCCGACTCCGGGTGCCCAAAATTGCCCCGACTCCAGCTCCGACTCCACAGCCCTGGTGTTTAACGCCCTTGTGAACCAGCCCTAAGAGACAGAGCAGTTAGGCAGTTGAGTATGAGGCGGTTGATGTTATGGTCTTGTTCAAATGCTCTACGTTAAAGAGAGCCTGACACAAAAAACAAATTATGATATGATTTGTATGTGTGGTACAGCTAAGAAATACAACATTAGGAGCAGAGACATAAGTCTAATATTGTTTCCAGTACAGGAAGAGTTAAGAAACTCCAGTTGTTATCTAGACAAAAGAGCCATGGAGCTCCACGACTTTCAAAGTCGCAGAGAGCTCTGTCTTCTGAAGCTTATTATCTTAAGTGTCTGTCACTGTAGTGTGTTTTTCTCTGCAGAGGACAGGTCAAAAGTTCACTGGCCTGCTCTGTAAAATCATTTAGAATGCTGAGTAGTGTGTAAACTGCAAATATTAGAGAACGATGCAATGTTATAAAAACACTATATAGCTGAAAATAAAAATATTTATAATAATTGCTACTAATGTTCCAGTAGTTATCCGTACTACACAACCAATTCATTATTTCATCATTTTTTTTTTCTTCGCTTCAGTGTCTCTTTAATGGCCTATGAGAACGGTCATTGCTTACACTAAGAGCTGTTTGACACTAGCTTTGATAACTGTTCAGGAAGTGACATCACTAGCTGTTGTCACACGTGTGCTATTCTTTCTTCTTTATATAGATTTACACATGGCTGAAGAAGATGTTTGGGGACAAGGTGCTGCCTCCGTACGAGGTGAACACGCGGACAGTGGAGCTCCTGTACCAGCTGGCGGAGTGGAACGAGGCGCGGGATAAAGATTTAACAATTGTTCTGGAAGACCAGAAGCTGAAGACTGCAGAGATCAAAGCTGAAGGTGAGAGCAGGATGGCCTTCATTTCTTAAAGGACAACTGAAGTGAGAAATATATGGAGGCTGCCATATTTATTTCCTTTTGTACAATACCAGTTGCCTGGCAGTCCTCTGGTCTATTAGGATGCAGTTGTGTCTGAATAATGCCAGGAACAAGCATGAAACTAAACTTTCAGATCTGACAATATCAGAAACACCTGATCTGCTGCATGCTTGTTCAGGGGCTAAAGCTCAGGGCTCGTTCCCACTGTTGCGACGCGATTTCGGCCGCATTCCGACGCTTGTAAAAACGCATGCGGATGCGTTTCCGCATGCGTTTTTACCCGCGGTTTCGCATGCGATTTCGCATGGCAGGGTGCCATGCGAAATTAACCATGACACTGCCAGGGCAAAATAAAATTAAAAAAGGTGCGAAATCGCACGCGAAATCGCGGGTAAAAACGCATGTAACAAACGCATGCGTTTTTACTATTAAATACATTAGCGGCGATTCGCACGGATTCCTGACGCAGGCGAAATCGTTGGCTCTTTTGTGCGTTTTTTTACCGCTGAAAAAAACGCACCTCAACAACGCTACAGTGGAAACAGGCCCATCCACTTGCATTACATGTGCGGATCTGCATGCGTTGGACGCATGCAGATTCGCGATAGTGGGAACGAGCCCTAAAAGTATTATAGGTAGAGGATTAGCAGGATAGCCAGGTAATTGGTATTGCTTAAAAGGAAATAAATATGGCAGCCTCCATATACCTCCTTGCTTCAGTTGCCCTTTAAAGCAAACCTGAATCTAAAAAGTCAGAATAAACACACACCCGTCATACTTACCTCCCGCGTAGTCTACTCCTCAATCTCTCTCTCCTCTCCCGTGGCCTGTCTGCCCACTGTGATTGATGAAATTCTCTGTCCTCTGTTTTAAAAATGGCAATGACCCCATAACGGCTTCCGGGTCAGCACTTCACTCACCTGTAAAGTCGCCCACTTGAGCCATAGGGAAACATGGACATTACCTTGCACAGCAATTGTCCATTCAGTTATAACTGCCAGCATCTGATCTAGTGGAAAAAGATCTAGTGAGAACTGGAAGGAATTGTTTTTAGAGGAAAATAGTGATAAAATGGTGAGAGGAACTTAAAGGAAGGTAAGTATGTAATATTAATTCATAGGTACATCATGTTTATTTTAATTAATTTTACTTGGTTCAGGTAACCTTTAAAACTCATGTCTGCGTATTAAATTGTGTGTCATTACAATGCTGCAAATCTGAAGCTAACCTGTCCTTGCAGCCACTTACCTACAGGAGGTGCTCACTGATAGCCTGGGTCCGTCCTACACCAACCTGTCTCGTATGGGGAACACCTACCTCACCCAGCTGGTGGACAGCTGCCTGGCACTGGAGATAAAGGACTCCTCGCTGGCAAGGTAAGACTGGTGTCTACATTCATATACCAATCGTTGATGTACATACGTGGTTACATTTATTTTGTCTGGTCACACATCTAAAGATCTGTACTTCCCCATTCTGAAACCACTGGGGGGACAGGTAAAATATGTATCCACTCATAAACGTTTGTAAAGCTCTATCTTCTATAGATTCCATAGCACAAAAGGACATGGGTACATAACTGATATACAATATAAATGTAAGGCCTGCAATACACAACATGTAGTGCACACTAGCTGTTTCTGTTTGCACCCTAGTCAGCTTGCTGTCCAGGGTGCCTCCTGCTTTTTGTTTTGTTTTGTTTTTTGTTTTGTTTTGTTTGTTTTGTTTTCTTTTTCGTGCAGTTTAATACTCAGTCTCAGTACAGGCGCCCCTCAAATTATATGTAATGGCAAAAAAAAGTTCCACATCATGAAGTCTTTTTTTTTTTTTTTTTCCTCCTTTGCAAATGTTTGAAGGCCCCTCTTCCTGCATATCACACTATACCTCCACCACACCCAATCAGAAGCCACTCGCCAGATGTGGTGACCACCAGGGTCTAGTAGCACATTGGGGATATGGCTTAAAGAACAACTGTAATAAGAGGTATATAGAGGGGTTCCATATTTATTTCCTTTTTAAAGTGAACCCAAGGTGAGAGTTAAATGGAGGCTGCCATATTTATTTTCTTTTAAGCAATACCAGTTGCCTGGCTATCCCGCTGATCCTATAATACTTTTAGACATAGCCCCTGAACAAGCTTGCAGCAGATCAGGTGTTTCTGACATTATTGTCAGACCTGACAGGATTAGCTGCATGCTTGTTTCTGGTGTGATTCAGACACTACTGCAGCCAAATAGATCAGCAGGGCTGCCCGGCAACTGGTATTGTTGAAAAGGGAAAAAATATGGCAGCCTCCATATACCTCTCACCTCGGGTTCACTTTTAACAGTACCAGTTGCCTGGCAGTCCTGTTGATCTTTCTGGTCAGCAGTGTCTGAAGTACACCAGATACAAGCATGCAGCTAATGCTGTCAGATCTGACAATAATGTCAGAAACACCTGATCTGCTGCATGCATGTTCAGGGGCTATAGCTAAAAATATTAGAGGTAGAGGATCAGCGGGATAGCCAGGCAATAGGGCTGAAAGATTTTGTGGTTTTAAACCGAAACCGCAGTTCCTGTTAAGACGATCTAGTGATCGTCAATAGCTGCGGTTTTCCCTTTCCCTGCTATGCTGGTCCGTGCGGCTCTACCTACCGCTGCGCCGTCATGCCACATAGATCCAGCGATTGGCAAAGTTGTGTGCCGCTCTGGATCCGCCCCCCGCCGCCCTCAGACGTGATGAGAAGATCCAGGGAATAGGAGGAGCTGGGCTGCTCTCTAGCTCCGCCTGCCACTGCCGTCACACCAATTAGATCCGGTGATTGGTGAAGCCACTCTGGAGCCGCCCCCCGCCGCATCTCATACCTGATGAGACTCTCACTCCACCACAGTCCACTGGCTGAGTCGGCACAGTGTCACCGTTCACTGTCCCCAGCGTCATCACATAAGGCTTCACAGCATTCATACTTGCATTGCTCTGCGAAGCTCCACTGTCTCGCACAGAGCACACTGACCCTGCCAGTACTAGGCTCCGCCCCCCACCATACACTCCAGCCCCTGGCAGCCATCTTGTGCCCTCGCCGCAGCTCTGGTGGCTCCTGAGTCCCGGTCTCCTCCGCTGTCGCAGTACCGTCCTAATGACGTCGGGGAAACCACGTGACCCGCGCTGTGGCGCGCAGAAGAGGAGACCGGGACCTGCTGGAGCTGCGTGATGGCACAGGACGGCTGCCAGGGGCTGGAGGAAGCCCTAGGTAAGTGGATTTCTCTCAACTTTTTTTTTTTTTTTTATGCTTGGACCACTCCTTTAAGCTCTCTGAGACTTTGCACTGGCCTTTCAGTCAAGCTTCAGCCAACCAGCTAGTCATCAAGCCTGAAACTAAGCACAATTTTGTTAGGATTAATCACAGCCTCCCATAACACAGTGTGAATGAGGGCACAGCTTGATGTAGTGATCTGCAAAGCTGTTGTGTGTTAGCCTGCTGCTACTGGGCACTGTACAAAGGAGCTGTGATTAATCAAAAAAATGTGTTTCTAGGGCCAGGCTTTATAACTGGCTGTAGCTTGACTGACCGGCCTGCAGACTCTGAGAGCTGAGGAAGGACTCACACACTGATTCTTGCGCTGGCCTGGGGCCCAGCTGATGACGTAGTAGGCGGAAGGAGAGAGTGAGCCCCCGCCGGGTGTGGTGAGAGCCGTGGCACTGACTCCTGTGCACGAAGCAGCGAGCTGTTGCTGCAGGAGAAGCACTGTCGCTGTACTGACTCGTTATCTGCCCCTACCAGAGGTGGTAAAACGAATGGTCACCGTTGTCTTACATAGCAGTTTATTACTGCACATTATGGCATTTTATGACAATGCATGTTTGTAAACGTTACTGTACATTGTAAATTCAGTACTAAAGATTGATTTGAAGAAAATGGTGAATCGAAACCCCAATTTCTGATAGAAATCGTGCAATTCAATCTTTTCCTAAAATTGTTCAGGCCTACCAGGCAACTGTTGTTTAAAAGGAAATAAATATGGCAGCCTCCATATCCCTCTCATTACAGTTGTCCTTTAACTTCTTCACGACACTGTGTCGGGCATATCGCTCGCTGGCCTCAGGAGTCCCCCAGGAATCATTTTAGATCTATTGGCTGAATAAGCTTTAGCTACGCCTAGGCTAGCTAGTATTGGTGTCCAGAACTGCCCCCTCTCACTCCCGATCCAGCCACGCATACATTACCTAGCCTACCCAGCGATTGTGCAGCCTCCCTGCAGAGCTCCGGTCTCTCTATAGGGAGGATCGGGTCTGTGCATGACGTCATGTACAATCCTCCCCATACAGAGAGCAGAGCTGTGCGGGGAGGCTGCAGCGATCGCTGGAGCCAGGCTGGGTAATGTATAAGCGGGGGGATCGGGGGTGATTGGGGGGTGCCGGCCACCTGTACTAGCTAGCCTAGTGCTAGCTAAATCTTTTGAAGCCAATAGATCTAATAGTTTTGTCCTGGGACTCTGAGGCAGCAAAACCTCCTGAGCAGCGAAACACTCAGAAGGTTAAAGGGACATTATGGCGAAAAATTTTAAAATTTAAAATATGTGCAAACATATAAAAATGAGAAGTTTTTTTTTTTTCCAGAGTAAAATGAGCCATAAATAACTTTCCTCCTATGTGGCTGCCACTTACAGTAGGTAGTAGAAATCTGACAGAAGCGACAGGTTTTGGACTAGTCCATCTCTTCATAGGTGGATTCTCAGGGATTTATTTTCAAACGCACTTAGTGAATGGCAGTTGCTCTGTCCAACTGCCATAGAACTGTGTAGCGAGCAGGGAAGCTGGCCAGCATCATTGTTTAAATCCTTTTTAGGTAATATCTTTATAAAGAATAAAAGCCTTGCTGAGAATCCCCTATGAAGAGATGGACTAGTCCAAAACCTATCGCTTCTGTCAGAATTCTTCTACCTACTGTAAGTGACAGCAACATAGGAGAAAAAGTAATTTATGGCTCATTTTACTCTGGAAAAACCTACTTCTCATTTGTCTGTTTGCACATATTTTAAATGTTAAATGTTACAATTATTCGCCGTAGTGCCCCTTTAAGCAAGTCAATATAAGTAGAAAGTGAATGTTTTGTCCCAGTGTGAAGTTGCATAAAGTTGCAATACAAGCCGGAATCATTGGTAGCTCAATTACGGTCTATAGTCCTCTTGTGTAAGAGCTTGTCTCTAATAAAGCAGTGACTATTGTGCAGATTTGACCCCTCTATGAATGTACACATACTGTGTATTGGCCTTCTATACCTTGTTACTGATCTAGCGAATGACTGTTGTCTTCCCAGCTACATCCCGGCGGTGAATGAGCTGAGCTCTGATCTGGTGACTATAGAGGCCGGGAATCAGGAGTTGGAACTGGAGCTCATCAATCTGCGGAAGAAGCTGACTAATGCTCTGGTGATGGAGAAATCCTTGGAACAGTGAGTGAGAGATCCTTTTACCCCTACAGTGGCCCCCATTCACAAAGCCTTAGCGCATTCGGTAAAGCAGAAAACTGCAGATATTAGACATAGTCTTATGCTATGGAACCCCCCACCTTCAAATCAGGGGTTCACACCCACGTTCAGCTCAAGCATGTCTCAAAAGGGATCGCGAGGTGAGAGGGATATGGATGGACGCTGACATGTTTGTTTCATTTTAAACAATGCACATTGCCTGGCTGTCCTGCTGATCTTCTGCTTCTAATAGGACCCTGAACTAGCAAGCAGATCCGATATCTATGACCAATCTGACAAGATTAGCTGCATGCTTGTTTCAGGTATGTGACATAGTAATTTAGCAATTAGATCTACTAACCAGAAAGATCAGAAGCTCTGCCAGGCAACTGGTATTGTTTAAAGGACCTCTGTCGTGAAAATGTTCAAATTTAAAATACATGTAAACATATACAATTAAGATGTACCGGTACATTTCTTTCAGAGTAAAATAAGCCATAAATTACTTTTCTCCTATGTTGCTGTCACTTACAGTAAGTAGTAGAAATCTGACATTACCAACAGATTTTGGACTAGCCCATCTTCTCATGGGGGTTCTCAGGGTTTTCTTTATTTTTAAAAGCACTTAGTGAATGGCAGTTGCTGAGTCCAACTGCTAAATAAGTCTACAGTGAGCAGGGAGGCTGGCCATCATTGTATAAATCTTTTTCAGGGAATGTCTTTATAAAGAACTAGTTGATTGCCCGGGTATGTATTTAACTGGTATTGGCTCCGCCCACTTTTTCTAATTTTAACACACAATTAGGCCCAGTGCACACCAAAACCGCTATCAGATCCACAAAAGGCTAGCGGTTTTGGGGGCAGATTTCAGAGCGATTCTATGCATGTATAGAGAGGTTTTCTAAACATACCTAACTGTTTTGGGTGCGTTTTTGTGTAGCAGATTACACATATTGTTACAGTAAAAGCTGTTACTGAACAGCTTCTGTAACAAAAACGACTGGCAAATCGCTCTGATCTGGCGTTTTTCAGAGCGGTTTGCCTTTTTCCTATACTTTACATTGAGGACGAAACGCTTCAGAAAACCGCAAACGTGCAGCACGTTTGCGGTTTGCAAATAACTCAAACCCATGGCTTGCACCATCCCATTGACATACATTAGCCAAGCGTATTTACAGGCGGATCGCACCTAAAACCACTCAGTGTGCACTGGGTCTGACTCAATGACCAAGTTTGTGAGCTTTGCGGTCTTTAGCATCAATAATTTGCATTAAAATGAAAAAATCTGATTGGCTGGTGGCTCCACCCCCTTTTTCTGAATTTGAACCCCAGTCACCCAATGAGCAACTGTACCAGGTTTGAGGCCTGTGTCATTAACAGTGCAAGAATGGCAGAAATTAAATATTCCCCTTGAAAAGAGATAGGTGAAGTTTGATTCACTTTTGTAGGCTCCACCCACTTTTCTAAATAATAATCCCAGTCACCCAGTGACCAACTGTGCAGAGTTTGAGAACCCTCCCAACAGTGAAAGAATGGCTGCAGTTTACATTTTCACAGTGAAATTTGTATTTGTCTCCGCCCACTGATGACCCGGCGTTGCCCGGGTATGCATTTGACTGGTGTTGGCTCCGCCCACTTTTTCTAACCCTAACACGCAAACACTCAATGACCAAGTTTGTGAGCTTTGGGGTCCTTGGGTATCAATAATTTGTATATTCCCATAGAAATTAAACAAATCAGATAGGCTGTTTGTGGCTCCGCCCCTCTCTAGCATTTGAACCCCAGTCACCCAATGACCAACTGTAGCAGGTTTGAGGCATCTGCTATTAACCGTGTAAAAATGGCAGCAATTTAAATATTCCCCTTGAAAAGCAACAGGTGAATTTTGATTGGCTATTATAAGCTCCACCCACTTCCCTGAATATTACCCAGTGACCATCTGGGCAAAGTTGGGGAACCCTGCCATAAACCGTGTAAGAAGGGCTGCAGTTTACATTTTCCCAGTGAAATTTGGTTTTGGCCCCGCCCACTTTTTGTATCCTGGACACAGTCACTCAATGACCAAGTTTGTGAGCTCTGGGGTCCTTGGAATCAATTTGTATTTTCCCATGAAATGAAACAAATCTGACTGTTTGTGGCTTTGTCCCCTTTTCTGAGTTTGAACCCCAGTGACCCAAAGACAAACTGTACAATTAACAGTGCAAGAATGGCAGCTATTTTAATATTCCCCTGGAAAATCAACAGGTTAATTTTGGCTTTTTTTTTTTTTTGGGCTCCACCCACTTTCCTGAATATTAAAGAGACTCTGAAGCGAGAATAATTCTCGCTTCAGAGCTCATAGTAGTTGTTGTGCCCCTGCTAAAACGCCGCTATCCCGCGGCTAAACGGGGGTCCCTTCACCCCCAACCGCGCCCCCCCCCCGCAAAATCTCCGACCAAGTTGGTCGTAGATTTTGCTGCTCCTAGAGGCAGGGATAACGGCTGCAGCCCTGCTTCTAGTCGCGTCTATCAGCGGCGCATCGCCGCCTCTCCCCCGCCCCTCTCAGCGAAGGAAGACTGAGAGGGGCGGGGGAGAGGCAGAGATACGCGGTGACAGACGCGCGTGGGGCAGGGCTGCGGCGGTTAGCCCTGCCTCAAACAGGAAGTAATCCCCCGCTGCACGGAGGGGATTTGGGGGGTCAGGGACCCTCGTTTAGCCCGCGGGATAGCGGCGGTTTAGCAGGGGCACACATGCATGCCCCTGCTAACTATGAGGTCTGAAGCGAGATTTATTCTCACTTCAGAGTCTCTTTAATCCTAGTCACCCAGTAACCAGCTGTGCAATGTTTGAGAACCCTGCCATTAACAGTGAAGAAGGGCTCTGCAGTTTACAATTTCCCTGAAAAATCTGTTTTTGACTACACCCACTTTTTGTAACCTTGAGGCTACATTCAGTGGGACGTTGCGTTTTGATGCGACATTAAAGTCGCACCGCAAACTTACAATGCAACGCACCCAAAAAGTTGCAACGCAGCGTTACCGTTGCATACAGTACAAAATACAGGCAATGAAAAGTATGCTTCCAAGTCATTACTGAGCACGTGCAAACAGTCCGCAGCTAATAACGTGTATGACGCACAGCATGCAGTATTTTTACTTAACGTGCAGCGTTCGACACCAATGCAACGTGTGTACTGTGAATGGGGCATTGATTTTTCATTGCAGTGAGTTATTCTGTGTTAAATGTTGTGTTATGTGCGACTTTAACGTCCCACTGTGAACTTAGCCTCACACACTACTCAATGACCAAGTTTGTGAGCTTTTGGGTTCCTGGCATCAAAATTGTGCTAATGGAAGCAGTTTATCCAGCAAAGAAATCTGTCTGTTTTTGGCTCTGCCCCTTTAGTGAATTTGAACCCCAGACCGACTGTAGCAGGTTTGAGGCCTCTGCTATTAACAGTGTAAGAATGGTTGCAGTTTCAATATTCCCATGGAAAATCAATAGGTGAATTTTGATTGGCTCTTGTAGGCTTCACCTACTTTTCCGAATATTAATCCCAGTCACCCAATGACCAACTGTGTCAAGTTTGGGAACCCTGCCATTAACAGTGTAAGAAAGCTGCAGTTTATATTTTCCCAAGTAAAAAGTTAGTTGTTTTTGGCTCTGCCCACTATTTCTAATATTGACACACAGTCGCTCAATGACCAAGTTTATGAGCTTTGGGGTCTTTGGCATCAATAAGTTGCATTTTACAATTGAAATTAAACAAATGATTGGCTGCTTGTGGCCCGCCTCCTTTTCAGAATTTAAACACCAGTCTACCAGTGACTGACTGTACCAGATTTGAGGCCTCTGCCATTAAGAGTGTATGAATGGCAGCAATGTAAATATTCCTCTTGAAAATCAATAGGTTCATTTTGATTGGCTGTTGTAGGCTCCACCCACTTCCCTGAATATTAGTCCCAGTCACCCAGCGGCCAACGGTGTCAAGTTTGAGAACCCTGCCAATAACAGAATGGCTGGCTGAAATCCATCTAACAAATCTGATTGGCTGTTTGTGGCTCCACCCTCTTTACTGAATTTGGACCCCAGTCACCCAATGACTGACTGTATCAGGTTTAAGGCCTCTGCCTTTAACAGTGTAAGAATGGTAGCAATGCGAATATTCCCCTTGAAAATCAGTAGGTTTATTTTGATTGGCTGTTGTAGGCTCCACCCACATTTCTGAATATTCATCCCAGTCACCCAGTGGCCAATTGTCAAGTTTGGGAACCCTGCCATGTAAAAAAATGCAGTTGGCACTGCACACTTTTTCTAACCTTGACATACAGTCACTCAATCATCAAGTTTATCAGCTTTGGGGTCCTTGGAATCAATACTTTGTATATTCCCATTGGAAAATAAACAAATCTGATTGGCTGTTTGTGGCTCCGCCCCCTTTCTGAATTTGAACCCTAATCGCCCAGTGACCAACTGTACCAGGTTTGAGGCATCTGCTATTAACCGTATAGGAATGGTAGCGGCTTAAATGTTCCCTTTGAAAATCAAAAGGTGATTTATTTATTTATTTTTTACTTGGCTGTTGTAGGCTCCACCCACCTTCCAAAATCTTAATCTCATTCACCCAGTGACCAACTGTGCAAAGTTTGAGAACCCTGCCATTAACGGTGTAAGAATGGCTGCAGTTTATATTTTCCCAGTAAAAGTTGTTTTTGGCTCCGCCCACTTTTTGTAACCTGGACACACAGTCACTCAATGAGCAAGTTTGTGAGCTTTCAGGTTCCTGGCATCAAAAATGTGTGAATGGAAGCAGTTTATCCACCAAGGAAATCTGATTGGCTGTTTGTGGCACCGCCCCTTTAGTGAATTTGGACCCCAGTCACCCAATGACCCACTGTAGCAAGTTTGAGGCATCTGCCATTAACAGTGTAAGAATGGCAGCAGTTTAAATATTCCCCTTGAAAATCAGTAGGTGAATTTTGATTGGCTGTTGTAAGCTCCACCCACTTTCCAGAATAATAATCCCATTCACGCAGTGACCAAGTGTGCAAAGTTTGAAAAACCCTGCGATTAACAGTGTAAGAATGGCTGCAGTTTACATTTTCCCATTTAAAATGAATGGCTGAAATTTTATTGGCTGTTTTATGCTCCGCCCACTTTTCCTGGATGTGTAACCTCGGTCACCAAGTGACCAACTGTGCCAAGTGTGGGGACTCTGGCTTTATTACTGTGAGAATGGCAGCCTTTTACATTTTTTTTCATTGAACTGAATGGGGGAAATCTGATTTGCTGTTTGTAGCTCCGCCCATGTGTGCAGGGGGGGCCACGAGACCCCCAGAACATATCATCCCAGGTAGTGTATGAAACGAAGGGATCTGAAATCGGTCAAGGCGTTTTACACACACACACACACACACACACACACACACACACACACACACACACACACACACACACACACACACACACACACACACACACACACACACACACACACACACACACACACACACACACACACACACACACACACACACACACACACACACACACACACACACACACACACACACACACACACACACACGTCGCTGGTCAGGAGCCATTTCATTGGCTCCTGACCCTGTCACTCCATGTAAGCCAATGGGAACGGCTTACAGGAATGACAGGGCCAGGAGCCAATGAAAACTGCTCCTGCCTGGCTCACAGTGCTCTGCCATCATAGAGGCGGCAGGGTAGCACATTGCGACGGAGATCCAGCGGCGGGGACGGGCGGTGAATGGGATGTAGAATTTACGTCCGGTCAGATCCGCAGCGCCCCCTGCCCGCCGTAGATTTATACTGCGGCGGTTTGCAGGTAGTTAATGAGAATGAAGGCCGCTGTTTATATTGATATTTTTTTATGTACCATTGTTGGCCGCTATAATATCCCTGTGTGACATTGTTTGATGCTGTAATGTCTCCTCTATCTATTGTACAGCGCTGCGTAATATGTTAACACTTTGTAAAGTTTAATGCTCTGCTGTAGGGATCTGAAGAAGGCGGAGGAGCAGTGCAGTCTGGAGAAGGCTAAAGTAGAAGTCCGAACACAGAACATGAAGAAGCTGAAGGACAAGTCGCAGGAGTATAAATGCATGATCCAAGCTGCCAAGGTAGTGTGTGTGCGTGCGTGCATGTGTGCTGATTGGACAAAGGTGTTCTGTCGCTCGTCCAGGGTTCAGTTGCTAGTCCAGATATCGCACACTATTACAGTCACGCACCCGATTGACCACGATGGCCTGAAATTGGTCACAGGGGTTTCCTCGGTCGTCGCGAAATTGCTCGCCGTTCCCGCCGCGAACCCGATCGAGCAAGTCGACTCAACATCTTGCAGCGCGGTCGAATTTTCGTCCTGAAATGGTTGGGTATGCAGTTGGCGGCACCGGTTTTTTTTTTTTTTTTCCCATCCAATTCGATTATAATTAAATCGGATGGTCGATCGTCCGCCAAGTCGCCTGATGCATGACCACCTTTACAAGGCACTCGTTTTTTCGATGGCTTTATTGAATTAACAATTTTAGCATGTGACTGCAGTTGTAATACTGATCAGTAGCAGTAGGATTGCTATCCTAGCCACTATTCGCTGTAGCTCAGAATCCCTGGAGGAGTGGCAATCTGGTATCCTGCAGACAAATGTCTGTTACGTAAAACTTTAATGTACAGTATTGCTGCCAGATCTTAGAGTTCCTTTATGTTTTTGGATTTAAAGAGGATATAACTCGCTGGATAAAATTCCTTAAAAAAATAAAATAAAAAAAAATTACAGTGAACTTTTTTCTGCTCAATGTTTGCCCATTGTAAAATCTCACATCCTGAAATGTATCACAGGAGGCGACCTCTTTACTGCTGGCGGGTGCATCACTGTGGAATCTGACTGTTATTAACCCTCCTGGCGGTCTACCGCCAGGGGGCAGCGCCGCACTATTTAAATTTTTTTTTTTTTAAATTGTATTTTTTTTAAATCATGTATTTTTGAAATACATGATAGCCGCTGTACAGCAGCATCCCCCCCGCCTGCTTCGATCGCCTCCGGTGATCTTTGATCAGGAAATCCCGTTCAAAGAACGGGATTTCCTGACTGGATTTCCTGAAGGGCTTCCCCTGTCGCCATGGCGACGGGGCGGGATGACGTCTAAGGGAGTCCTGATTGGCCAGGCAGCGCACAGGGTCGGGGGGGGGGGGGGCGGCACGGCGCGGGGATCAGCGGCGACTTTGCTCGGAGCGGCGGCGATCGGAATGCACACGCAGCTAGCAAAGTACACTTTAAACTTAGAAAAAGTGTTAGTGTTTTGTTATTTCTTTTGCTTAAAGGGGAACTGAAGAGAGGTATATGGAGGCTGTCATGTTTATTTCCTTTTAGAAAATACCAGTTGCCTGGCACCCCTGCTGATCCTCTGCCTCTAATACTATTAGCCATAGCCCCTGAACAAGCATGCAGCAGATCAGGTGTTTCAGTGGTTCAGACTTATAAGTCTGATCTGACAAGACTAGCTGCATGCTTGTTTCTGGTTTTACTCAGATACTACTGCAGAGAAATAGACCAGCAGGGCTGCCAGGCAACTGGTATTGATTAAAAGGAAATAAACATGACAGCCTCCATATACCTCTCTCTTCAGTTCCCCTTTAAAAGCTCAGAGTAAAGTTGAAGCAAATGGATTTGCATTTTCACAGACTATTTTCCTCCTTGTAATGCAGGATCAGCTGTCTGCTGCAGGGATGGAAGACTCGCTGTCACACCGCTCTCTGGTGTCCCTCTCTGAGGTCAGTAGTGTGTGTGTGTGTGTGTGTGTGTGTGTGTGTGTGTGTGTGTGTGTGTGTGTGTGTGTGTGTGTGTGTGTGTGTGTGTGTGTGTGTGTGTACAGTGTGTGTGTGTACAGTGTGTGTGTGTGTGTGTGTGTGTGTGTGTGTACTGTGTGTGTGTGTGTGTGTGTGTGTGTGTGTGTACAGTGTGTGTGTGTGTGTGTGTACAGTGTGTGTGTGTGTGTGTACAGTGTGTGTGTACAGTGTGTGTGTACAGTGTGTGTGTACAGTGTGTGTGTACAGTGTGTGTGTACAGTGTGTGTGTACAGTGTGTGTGAGAGCATTGGGTTCCGGAACCCTAGCGATTGCCATCATTAAACTGTACCAGAGACGTTAAGTTCTAAAGATTTGATACTTACCCGGGACTTCCTCCAGCCCCATAAGCTCATCTGAGTCCCCTGCTGTTCTCCCGATCAGCCCCAGTAACATCCTCAGTTAGGTGCAGTCTGGGTCTTCTGTGCATGCTTGGACCTCCTGTGCATGCGCAGAAGACCCAGACTGATGCGGCTCAAGCAATTACTGTGGGAGGACGGCGAGAGACTTATGGGGCTGGACTCTGGGAAGCCCCAGGTAAGGATCAAATATTTAGAACTTCTCAGGTTACCTTTTAGGGTGTATTACAGGGATTTAGGGCCTGTATCCACTACACGCAGATTGGATGCAGAAAAACTGACTCCAATGAATGCCTATGGGAAAATCTGCATCAAAAAAACTGTGTTTAGTGGAGTCAGTTTTTCTGCATCCATTCTGCATCCAATCTGCGTGTAGTGGATACAGGCCCTAACTAAGCGGAAGAAAGAGTATGCAGGGAGTGTGCATGCACAGCAACTGTTGGTGGTTTTCAGTTGTGGGCATAAATTCTACCTCCAGGAGCACAGCAACTCAGTACTATACTGTGATGTGGAATCAAATTAAAAGCAAGAGCGTTTAATGTCACAAGTACTTAGAAAAAGCTCTTGCATTGTGAACCAGCCCTAAGGCTCAACACACACCATACAATCTTGGTTGTTCAATCTTACCACTTTCATGTAGTATAAGAGCTTATCCAATCAATCATTCAGGTTATTTTCAATCTGTTGGCCCTTATACTACATAGATTTGGTAAATCTGTACAACCAAGATTGTATGGTGTGTGTTGAGCTTAAGGCTGATTGTTGGATAGAAGCATTGCTTGCTGAGTGGACAGTGCAGAAAATTATCAAAACCAGCGTAAGAATAGTGAGAACTCGTGCAAACCATGATCAGCTGCTCAAAGCAACCAATCGGAATGCTGTATCTCGCCCAGTGGTGTTTGATTTTTATTTGCTATGGCTTTGTAAAATCTGCTCCGGTGCGGGGCCCTTTGGCAGTATCCGGGACCCACAGTTGAGTCCTATATAGCAAGGTGCCTGCCACTAATGTAGAATATTCTGAGTTTGTTTCTTTAAGACTTACTGAGCAAAAAAGTAAAACTGCTGATTTCCCACACTCAGCAGTCGTAGCAACTACTCCCTTCTCTCGTTTAGGCTCTGTTCCTGCCTGCTGCCAGACCACGTGCGGCCAACGGGAGCAGACAGTGTAATGTCTGGGTGTAGCCCAGGGCAGATGCGCTCCCCCTATAGGCTGAAGGGGGGGAATGCATCCGCCTGCCCGGGATTATCACAGATTGCACAGAAGTATGGTCTGCTTACTGCATCAGATCCCGCGGATGCACTGCAGAGTGACAAGTGATAAAATAGGAGTTGTTCATTGTAACAATGAGTGGAGAATGGGAACAAAAGTCACGTCTTTGCTCAAGTGGGAACACAGCCTACAGGTGGCCATACACTTGAAATCTATTGAAAATCGATTGAAATGCATTATTGCACCATTAGATCCAATGCAACTCTATGGGCCATCCATCTGCTGCCAGCAGCCGATCAGCCTAGATTTTCCATCCGGACCGATTGATCATGCTTCCTGCTGCATCGATTTCTAGCCAATTCGATCAGAGTGGTGGAATCGGCCGTGGATCTATTACTGACATAGACCAGTGTGTTGCTTGGGATACACGGGTCGGTTTTTTCCCCACTCTATTCTCTTCCACTCGTTTTTCTTTTTCCATTCAGCTCTATCAGGAATCGAGCGTCAAAACGATTGAACGGGAGATTGGACATGTCGGAAATTATCTATCTAACCATCTATCCACCGTGTATTCCCAGCATTAGGGTCTCTTTAGTTTATAATCGGAAGTAAAGATCTTTTTATCATTATTAGATTGTATACAAACAAAGAGATGTTGGATTATTGGAATCTCCCCACAGAAACATCCCAACCAAAACCTCCAGGCACAGGAATCCCCTCCCCTCAGGCTGTCCTTCTCCAGAACTCTAAGCCCCACCCCAATCCTTCTTCCTGTATGCCTGTCCTTCTCCAGAACTCTAAGCCCCACCCCAATCCTTCTTCCTGTATGCCTGTCCTTCTCCAGAACTCTAAGCCCCACCCCAATCCTTCCTGTATGCCTGTCCTTCTCCAGAACTCTAAGCCCCACCCCAATCCTTCTTCCTGTATGCCTGTCCTTCTCCAGAACTCTAAGCCCCACCCCAATCCTCCTTCCTGTAATGTCTGTAATGTCTTTATACCTGTCCTTGGCTTCTATTGCACGTTTACCATAATAAATCAAAATGCGACAACTATCGTACTTTGCGAACTAAGCTGATTCTGATTATTTGAAAGCCATGAAGTGTATTAATCCCAGTGATCAGGTATGTTCCCTGGTTGCTGTGTTCTTTCTTTACATCTTATTACCTCCATATCTGTTTTCCAGACATTGACCGACCTGAAAGCGCAGTCCTTGGCCACAAAGGAGAAGCTGAAATCTTACCTGGACTTGGCTCCTGTAAGTCACTAGATCTGCAGAGTCTAGGGAAGGGGGGAGTGCTTCAGTCACCAGGCCGGCCCAATTCACAGGGCCATTCAGAATTTGTATTAAAAAAAAGCACCCAATGAACCAGCCGTCATGTGTTCTATAATGTTCTATAACTTAAAGAGGAACTAATGCAAATTTTACAATCTGTACCAATCAGTAGTTGATACCCTTTCCCATGTGAAATCTTCACCTTTTCTCTTATAGATCATCAGCGGGGTCTGCATGGCTGATATTGTGGTGAAACCCCTCCCACAGTGGGATGTCTTAAACCCCCCCCAATCGGCCCCACCCCCCAAATAGTTTTGTAATGTACACAATAAGGGATGGTCGGAAATTATCAAGTTGCAGTAAATTGGATTTTTCAGATCGGCATCAGAAAGATCTGCGGAAATCAGATTTACTTCAAATCGGTAATTTTAGGCCAATCACAGGCCTCGTAAGCATGCAACCGGTTGGAGAATGCAGAATTTTTCAAACTGAAATTGGACTGCTGCTGTAATTCTAGGCGATTCAAAAGACTTCTGATTGGCCTAAAAATGTTCCTGTTATTATTATTACAGGAAGTGCTTGTGATCCTAGAATTCTCATCCTGCATATTTTCCCTCCTCAGAATCCATCTCTGGTGAAGCTGAAGATAGAAGAAGCAAAGAGGGAACTGGTAAGAAGCTGCCTAGATCAGTGATTGATTGTGAAGGTCAATGTAGACATGTGGCCCGTATGCAACTCACCAGCTAGCAAGAAAATACTCAGAATAATTGTGACAGCACTTTTCACCTACTTTATAGGGGGTTCGGGGGGGTCAGGGACCCTCGTTTAGCCACGGGATAGCGGCGGTTTAGCAGGGGCACACATGTCCCTGCTGACTATGAGACAAGAAGCGAGATTTATTCTTGCTTCAGTGTCTCTTTAAGCAGCCACAGGTGCAGTGCAGAGTTTACTGTGAGCAGTCCTGAAGTAGTTAAATAATGCACATAGCCTGGCTGTCCTGCTGATCCTCTGTCTCACTGCCCTTCTAAATATATCTGACAAGAGGTGGTCAGATATGTTCTTGGGGCTGCACTTCGCACTGTGGATTATCACTGCTGTACAGAGGTTGGCATCAAACTGTCGCCAAGGCATCTGATCTCTGCAGGCGTCGGCAATTAAAAGTGTGTGTATCATAGCTTAACCCTCCTGGCGGTCTATTAAAAACCGCCAGGGGGCAGCGCAGCAGTTTTTTTTGTTTTTTTTAAATCCTGTAGCGAGCCCAGGGCTCGCTACATGATGGCCGCTGTGCAGCGGCATCCCCCCACACGCTTCGATCACCTCCGGCGATCTGCGATCAGGAAATCTCGTTCAAAGAACGTGATTTCCTAGAGGGATTAACGGCACCGACGTGATGTCATTGGGAGTCCCGATGCACCCCTCAGCGCTGCCTGGCACTGATTGGCCAGACAGCGCACGTGGTCTGGGGGGGGGGGGGGGGGTGAACGGCGCGGCGGCTAATCGGCGTGGAGCGGCAGCGATTGGAGTGCACACGCAGATAGCAAAGTGCTAGCTGGGTGTTGCAAAAAAAAAATATGCAAATCGGCCCAGCAGGGCCTGAGAAATCCTCCTGCGCGGCTTACCCCGTGCTCAGCATGGGCTTACCGCCAGGGAGGTTAAGTGAACAAAGTATCTGGGGCAAACGTGTTATGATTTTGTGACAAATTTCACTGCAATTTTACTTAGGTATAAGATTACAATTGTTATCCTACTGGTAAGCTAAACCCTAATCAGTGGCCAACTGATCAACCAGCAGATAGATCCCTCTCTGATCGACTTTGTTCAGAGAAGAATCTATTAGCCCACAGATTTGATTTAGATTTATTTATTTTTTTTAAATAGATTTCAGCATAAAATAAAGTTGAAAATCTGATGGGCCCCCAGGTCTTCCCCCCCCCCCCCCCCCCCTTCCTGCAGGCATGCCTCCTCCTGTGTCTTCACTCCTGCTGAGGTGCCTGTGTCACGTGGCAAATGCTAGACGCCAAACATACTCAGGAAGAGGCACGCCGGCAAACAGGCAGGGATGGGGTCAATTGTCCCCAAATCAAACGCCGGCACAATTGCCCCACGGACAACCCACCTGTGGCTGAAGATCGCTTTTCAAGCAGATTTGAATCTGCCGGCTATAGACAGGGAAAACCTGTGTATGGCCACCCTAAGGAGGAAGAAGTGAGAACCGACACATTGTATGCAGCATTTTTTTGATGTTGTACTATATGCATTACAAGTAAAACTAAACATATTTAAACAACCCCCCCTCCCCAGGACATTATGTGGGTTTTGATTTCGAGCTTGCCTGTTTAATCAATGTCTTTTATTCTGTAGAAAGCAACAGAGGCTGAACTGAACACGAAGGTGGACATGATGGAGTTTGTGCTGCCGGAGCAGAAAAGACGAATCAACTTATAAGACCCGAACAGCCCTTCTGTCTGGGCCTAAATGTGGACTGTCTAGAGTTCATCACCTACAGAATATGAGGTCCAAGCGGGGTGTGCTTTTATAGAAGTACTATACTCTGCCCTGCAAAGGCAATCCTCTCACTGGCCATGCCACAGCTGAAGAGACAATGGCTAATTAACCCAAAACCATAATGATGTCCTCCAGCGCCCAATGTATCGATTACAAGCTGGTCAGAGCAATGTGCAAAACCTATATCCTGCTGGAAATTGTAAGTCTTCTGAGCATAGAATCCCTTCAAGTCAAATGGCTTACCTTGTGGTGCTCTGCAGCACGAGTCCATCAATCTGTTCCATGTCTACTCCATCTCTTCATCTGTTCCGCTGTCCATATATTGCCGTTCCTGCTGAGGAATGGGTTGGACAGCTGTTGGTTTTGGTTAAGTGTTGTACCTTCTCAGGTTGGTTTCAGTCTCCCCCAAGTCCTCCTCCTGAGCAGGTAGCCTATGCATCTTTATCAGAGCTCTTA
The DNA here is from genome assembly GCF_040937935.1 of Hyperolius riggenbachi. Classification (NCBI taxonomy): domain Eukaryota; kingdom Metazoa; phylum Chordata; class Amphibia; order Anura; family Hyperoliidae; genus Hyperolius; species Hyperolius riggenbachi. Next base: position 659,985,472 of record NC_090646.1, read on the forward strand.
TCTTATGGCGGATGTCCTCCTGCAATGTGTCCTCGGATATGTTAGTGGCCGCCCGCTTCTTCATACACCAGTGAAACCGTACTCTCACGTGCAGCATGGCAACGCTCCTGCATGAAGAGGAGAACATAATCTTCAAGGGGGGGCCTGTGCGGCAATGGTGGGGGCCAGGAGGACATGGGAAGCTTCTTAAAACATCCCTCTTAGGCAGTTATGTCTTCTTTCTTGGACCTGGATTCTTCCATGGTCAGGAGCGAGGCCTCGACCTTTCTGTTCTCTTAGACACTTGACACAACTGAGGGCCTTGCTGTACTAACCTAAAATATGATTAGCCTTAAATGTATGTGGCCTTTAACTGTTAGCTGAAATGGACTATTAAAAACAAAAATGCCTTTGTTCTTAATGATGGTTTTTGTAATATTTGTAGTAATATATATATTTAATGTAAATAAACAGTTATGCAACAACTGCTCTGTATGCTTTTGTGACACAATATTTCTTAACAAATTAAGATTGCTTTTTAACCCCTTCAAGACCGGCTGCCTACCTCCGTTAAGGACCAAACATTTCACATGCGGGAGGGCGTGTTTGGGGGGGGGGGGAGGGGGTGTCGGGCAGCTGGATCCCTACTGTGGGCACGTAGGTATGGTTTCCCCCCCCCCCCCCCCTGGGTTGCCAGGTGTCCCCCGTATTGCTGGCAGTCTTTACTCGCCTACCTCCGTTAAGGACCAAACATTTCACATGCGGGAGGGCGTGTTTGGGGGGGGGGGGGAGGGGGTGTCGGGCAGCTGGATCCCTACTGTGGGCACGTAGGTATGGTTTCCCCCCCCCCCCCCCTGGGTTGCCAGGTGTCCCCCGTATTGCTGGCAGTCTTTACTCGCCTCGTTGCAATGGATATTCTAATCGCTTGGCATCTGTGATGTGAATGTACCATTACAATAATCACGTTACTGCAGCAGAATCCATCGAAATAATGCAAGGCATGCTGCGCAGTACTGCACAAACTGCATGTTTACAGTTGTGAAGCATTATTTTTATGTATAGTCCTACTTCACTGTATGCGTTGTAGTGCATGATGTAACTTCCCCTTCCATTGTGATCTGAGTGACACACCAGTGTGCAAGTAGCCTGTGTGTTCACATAGGGATGGCCCGGCTGAGAACTCGCAGAGATGCATGTGACGGGTTTGATCAGCTGATTTGTAAGGTTCTGATTTGCTGGTCATGATCATGTGTTAAACCACAAGTAGAAGCATGTCAGTGGAGGCGCCCAAAAGTATATTATAGCAATATAAACAAATGTAATAAAGGTCTTTTACCTCCAAAGACTCGCTTAGGTGGAAAAAAGGAGTCTTTATTAAAAAAGAAAACGGTGATACTTTGCACAGCTGGCAATTAACGTTGTCTGTTTTATTGACCTCCCCCCCCCCCCCACCCCTGTTGAAAATTTGATTGGGCTGTGCTCCTCTTCCAACACTAGTCCTAAGGGAATGTCTCCACATCCAGCACTTTTCTATACAGGTAGTAGCAGCACCTGTGATACAAGGGGACCTGCAGATTGCTCTCTGATAAACTTCACTACCAGAATCTACAGATCTGCACAATAAGGCCGAGTGCACACCAAAACCGCCAGCAGATCCACAAACCGCTAGTGGTTTTGGGTGCGGATGAGTTTAGTCCCAGAGCACACCGGGATCTTGATGCGATCCGCCGGCCGCATCAGCATCCGCATGGCTAATGTATCTCTATGGGCTGGTGCACACCGGTGGTTTGAGGTTTTAAGCAAACCGCAAATGTGCAGCAAGAAGCACGTTTGCGGCTTGCTAAAAACCTCAAACCACCGGTGTGCACCAGCCCATAGAGATACATCAGCCATGTGGATTTTCAAGCGGATGCGGCCGGCGGATCCGCCCAGTGTGCACTGGGCCTAAGATGGAGCTACTCCATGCTACAGAGTAGGTGTGGCCAGGGGAGTAGCAATAGGGGTTGCAGAGGTTGCCACGGCATCGGGGCCCTTGGGCTAGAGGGGCCCCGAAGAGCCCACCTCAACTATAGTATTAGCTCTCTATTGGTCCTGTGTTTTTAATAATAACTTCTATAGATACTTTGAATAGTGGTAATCATTAACAAACTGCTCCCCATCCCCTTTTTGCACGTCTGACACTGCCAATGCCATTGGCAGGTTTTGGTGCGCCGTATCAGTTGTTATGTATAGAGTACTGGGGGGGCAATTGTAAAACTTGCATCGGGGCCCACAGCTCTTTAGCTACGCCACTGGGCATGGCCATGCTAGTGCCGGAAGATGTGTGGCCCTGTGTTCCAGACAGCGGCTGAGGACTGTGGGAAGGTCTGAAGGCTTTGGTTTGTGTTTGCTTTAAAGTGTACCAGAGATCTTTAAATCGAAAGAACCGATACTGGATGCAGAAGACTGAAACTGTAGCAATTACTGGGGCTGAACGGCAGACCGTGGGAGTACGGCGTGGGACTCAGACGTGTTTGTGGAGGAAGCCCCGGGTAAGTACGGTATCGGTTCTATAGCTTTAAAGATCTCTGGGACACTTAAGCCAGTAATAAAGAAAAAAAAAAAAGTTTTACTTTCTTCGGGTATCTATCGACGCCCTGAAGCCATCCTGTGCCATCAGTCACTCACTGAGCTTCCAGTCCGCCGCCGGCTACCAGCCCCCTGCAGCCGTCCTGTGCCCTCAGTCACTCACTGAGCTTCCAGTCCGCCGCCGGCTACCAGCCCCCTGCAGCCGTCCTGTGCCCTCAGTCACTCACTGAGCTTCCAGTCCGCCGCCGGCTACCAGCCCCCTGCAGCCGTCCTGTGCCCTCAGTCACTCACTGAGCTTCCAGTCCGCCGCCGGCTACCAGCCCCCTGCAGCCGTCCTGTGCCCTCAGTCACTCACGGAGCTTCCAGTCCGCCGCCAGCTACCAGCCCCCTGCAGCCGTCCTGTGCGCTCAGTCACTCACGGAGCTTCCAGTCCGCCGCCAGCTACCAGCCCCCTGCAGCCGTCCTGTGCCCTCAGTCACTGAGCTTCCAGTCCGCCGCCAGCTACCAGCCCCCTGCAGCCGTCCTGTGCCCTCAGTCACTCACGGAGCTTCCAGTCCACCGCCAGCTACCAGCCCCCTGCAGCCGTCCTGTGCCCTCAGTCACTCACGGAGCTTCCAGTCCGCCGCCAGCTACCAGCCCCCTGCAGCCGTCCTGTGCCCTCAATCACTCACGGAGCTTCCAGTCCGCCGCCAGCTACCAGCCCCCTGCAGCCGTCCTGTGCCCTCAGTCACTCACGGAGCTTCCAGTCCGCCGCCAGCTACCAGCCCCCTGCAGCCATCCTGTGCCCTCAGTCACTCACGGAGCTTCCAGTCCGCCGCCAGCTACCAGCCCCCTGCAGCCGTCCTGTGCCCTCAGTCACTCACGGAGCTTCCAGTCTGCCGCCAGCTACCAGCCCCCTGCAGCCATCCTGTGCCATCAGTCACTCACTGAGCTTCCAGTCCGCCGCCAGCTACCAGCCCCCTGCAGCCATCCTGTGCCATCAGTCACTCACGGAGCTTCCAGTCCGCCGCCAGCTACCAGCCCCCTGCAGCCGTCCTGTGCCCTCAATCACTCACGGAGCTTCCAGTCCGCCGCCAGCTACCAGCCCCCTGCAGCCGTCCTGTGCCCTCAATCACTCACGGAGCTTCCAGTCCGCCGCCAGCTACCAGCCCCCTGCAGCCGTCCTGTGCCATCAGTCACTCACGGAGCTTCCAGTCCGCCGCCAGCTACCAGCCCCCTGCAGCCGTCCTGTGCCATCAGTCACTCACTGAGCTTCCAGTCCGCCGCCGGCTACCAGCCCCCTGCAGCCATCCTGTGCCCTCAGTCACGGAGCTTCCAGTCCGCCGCCAGCTACCAGCCCCCTGCAGCCATCCTGTGCCCTCAGTCACTCACGGAGCTTCCAGTCCGCCGCCAGCTACCAGCCCCCTGCAGCCGTCCTGTGCCCTCAGTCACTCACGGAGCTTCCAGTCCGCCGCCAGCTACCAGCCCCCTGCAGCCGTCCTGTGCCCTCAGTCACTCACTGAGCTTCCAGTCCGCCGCCAGCTACCAGCCCCCTGCAGCCGTCCTGTGCCCTCAGTCACTCACTGAGCTTCCAGTTCGCCGCCGGCTACCAGCCCCCTGCAGCCATCCTGTGCCCTCAGTCACGGAGCTTCCAGTCCGCCGCCAGCTACCAGCCCCCTGCAGCCGTCCTGTGCCCTCAGTCACTCACGGAGCTTCCAGCCCCCTGCAGCCGGCACTCACTCACGGAGCTTCCAGTCCGCCGCCAGCTACCAGCCCCCTGCAGCCGTCCTGTGCCCTCAGTCACTCACGGAGCTTCCAGTCCGCCGCCAGCTACCAGCCCCCTGCAGCCATCCTGTGCCCTCAGTCACTCACGGAGATTCCAGTCCGCCGCCAGCTACCAGCCCCCTGCAGCCGTCCTGTGCCATCAGTCACTCACGGAGCTTCCAGTCTGCCGCCAGCTACCAGCCCCCTGCAGCCGTCCTGTGCCATCAGTCACTCACTGAGCTTCCAGTCCGCCGCTGGCTACCAGCCCCCTGCAGCCATCCTGTGCCCTCAGTCACGGAGCTTCCAGTCCGCCGCCAGCTACCAGCCCCCTGCAGCCGTCCTGTGCCCTCAGTCACTCACGGAGCTTCCAGTCCGCCGCCAGCTACCAGCCCCCTGCAGCCGTCCTGTGCCCTCAGTCACTCACGGAGCTTCCAGTCCGCCGCCAGCTACCAGCCCCCTGCAGCCGTCCTGTGCCCTCACTCACTCACTGAGCTTCCAGTCCGCCGCCAGCTACCAGCCCCCTGCAGCCGTCCTGTGCCCTCACTCACTCACTGAGCTTCCAGTCCGCCGCCAGCTACCAGCCCCCTGCAGCCGTCCTGTGCCATCAGTCACTCACAGAGCTTCCAGTCCGCCGCCAGCTACCAGCCCCCTCCAGCCGTCCTGTGCCCTCAGTCACTCACGGAGCTTCCAGTCCACCGCCAGCTACCAGTCCCCTGCAGCCGTCCTGTGCCCTCAGTCACTGAGCTTCCAGTCCGCCGCCAGCTACCAGCCCCCTGCAGCCGTCCTGTGCCATCAGTCACTCACTGAGCTTCCAGTCCGCCGCCAGCTACCAGCCCCCTGCAGCCATCCTGTGCCATCAGTCACTCACGGGGCTTCCGGTCTGCAGGCAAGTAAAACCGATTTTTTTTAATTCCTAGATTAAGCATACTTTTTAATAGGTGAATGAGATGCAAATTGTAAGTTGATGATTTTATTCAAATGTATACAGCTTGGAAATTAACCAATCCAATGTGCTGGCTAGGGATGGTCAACAAGATGCAAATTTTGGTTTGCTGCAACATTATGCAAATTTATGCAGCTTGAAAATGAACCAATCCAATTCTGCTGAGGTAAAATTCGATTTGTCCATTTTCAAGCTGCATTAATTTGCATTAACTGCACTTATACCTGAGAGCTATACTTACACCCAGGGTCGGACTGGGACACTAAGGGCCCACCAAGGAAGTTTCAGCCCCCCCCCCCCCCCCCCCCGATCCCCTGCTCCCCCCCCATTTTGGGCTCACATACACATGTACTCTAGAAATTTTGCATGAGTTTATGGTAGGGAAAAGATCGTGAGCACTTCTGAAGACAGCCTCCAATAGGGATATGTCCACATGCGGCGCGCGCAGCGCGACGCAGCGAAAGTAAATGGGTGTCACTACGCACTGGAACATCGGCGTAGTCATGATGAGTCATGGGCAGACTTAAAAAAACAAACAAACACAACATAAGTAGCGGTGTTATTCACAGAGATTAGGTCCGACCAGATACATTTTAGATAAAATATTCAAGTAGTTACATGCCTCATGATAATTCATCAAGTAGTCAAATCGCAGCAGATTTTCCGACAAAATGCAATCAGGTTGGCGGCAGATACCCCCACAACATGCAATCAGGTTGGCGGCAGATACCCCCACAAAATGCAATCAGGTTGGCAGCAGATACCCCCCCAAAATGCAATCAGGTTGGTGGCAGATACCCCCCCCCCCCCCCAAAAGTGGGCAGCAGTGACCAGAAAATCGTAATGTGGGCAGCAGACACCTGAAAATCACAATGTGGGCAGCAGACACCTGAAAATCGTAATGTGGGCAGCAGACACCTGAAAATCGTAATGTGGGCAGCAGTCACCAGAAAATCGTAATGTGGGCAGCAGTCACCAGAAAATCGTAATGTGGGCAGCAGACACCTGAAAATCGCAATGTGGGCAGCAGACACCTGAAAATCGTAATGTGGGCAGCAGACACCTGAAAATCGTAATGTGGGTAGCAGTGACCAGAAAATCGTAATGTGGGCAGCAGACACCTGAAAATCGTAATGTGGGCAGCAGTGACCAGAAAATCGTAATGTGGGCAGGTTGGTGGCAGATACCCCCCCCCCCCCCCCCCCCTCAAAATGCAATCAGGTTGGCAGCGGGCAAAGATCGGCGGGGTGGGGCGGAAGCCACCCCCCTCCCTCACCTAGGGGCCCCCCCTCCAGAATTGCAGCCAGCGGCAGCACCGGGGCAGAATCACTTACCAGCATGACAGAGATCCGTAGCTCTGCGTGCCGCTGGCTGGTCTCTGTCTCCTGAACTGACTGTCCAATCACGCTCTCGCAGTACTTCCTGCGAGAGCGTGATTGGACAGTCAGTTCAGGAGACAGAGAGACCAGCCAGCGGCACGCAGAGCTACGGATCTCTCCGTCATACCGTTAAGTGATTCTTCCCCGGTGCTGCCGCTGGCTGCAATTCTGGAGGGGGGGGGGGAGCGTGGAAGGGGGGGCCCCTAGGTGAGGGAGGGGGGGGGAGGCTTCCGCCCCTCCCCGCCGATCTGTGCACAATGTCCCCCCTTCCTGCGCTTAGCCCCCCTCCTTTTTAGCACTGGGGCCCCCAGGAGGCGGGACGGCCGGGGCCCACCGATGGGACCATCGGTGGTTCGGTGGGCCTGTCCGAGACTGCTTACACCTGATACTGGCACTGGGTGATGGTTGTATATTCACTGTCTTTGTGAATTAAACATAACATCTTCACTGCTGGTCGATTACTTTGTTGCATATTTTTTAAAAACACACATAGTGAAAGTGAATGGTGACAGAATTGCATTTTACTTTTTTTTTAAACAAGTTTCATGTATTTCCGCTTCCTGCTGACTTGTGATTTGCATAAAAAAACATACAAAATACATGATTTCTATATGCAAACCACTAATGCACGCAAAACGGAAGAAAAATGCATACAGAAGAAGACGCACAAACGCATATGTAGCAAAACGCTATGTTTCCCGCACTGCCTAGTGTGTTCCTAGCCTGAATTTAGTCCAATTCTCAAGCTTCATGAAACTTAAAGGGACTCAGAGCTCAGCCAAAAAAGAAAGTTGTACTCACCTGGGGCTTTCTCCAGCCCAGTGCTGGTCAGGAGGTCCCACGACGGCGTCCTGGCTCCTCTCCAAGTCCCCGCTCCGGAATGGTTGACTGGCCGCAGCCCGGACGACACTCGGCCGAGTGTCGGGCTGCTCCTTCCGCGTATGACGCGGCTGACGTCACACGCCGGCCGCCTCGCATCATCACGGCGGCCGGCGTGGCAGTACTGCGCATGCGCATTTAAAGCGCACATGCGCCGTACTGCCACGCCGGCCGCCGTGATGACGCGAGGTGGCCGGCGAGTGACGTCAGCCGCGTCATACGCGGAAGGAGCAGCCCGACACTCGGCCGAGTGTCGTCCGGGCTGCGGCCAGTCAACCATTCCGGAGCGGGGACTTGGAGAGGAGCCAGGATGCCGTCGTGGGACCTCCTGACCAGCACTGGGCTGGAGAAAGCCCCAGGTGAGTACAACTTTCTTTTTTGGCTGAGCTCTGAGTCCCTTTAATCAGTTCAGAATGATTAGCATCTTATTGACCATACCTAATGCTGCATACACACGTCAGATAAAAGTCTTTGGAAAATGAAAGATCACAGACCAATTTTACCCCCTTCCATGTAGTATGAGAGCCATACCTACACAGTCTATTCTATGGAGCTGAACTCCCCATCAGACAGAAATCTTTGCAAGATGCTGCACACAAAGATGCTGTAGACATTCAAAAGATCAGTATCTGCAAAAGATCTGTTCCTGCAAACTGCATTCATAGTCTATGAGATCTGCAGATCCTCATACACACCTTGTTTAACAGACATTCATCTGCAGATCAGACAATCATCTGCAGATCTGAAAATCCATCCTGGTGGATCTGATCTGCAGATAAATGTCTGTTAAACAAGGTGTGTATGATGATCTGCAGATCTCATAGACTATGTGCATTTTTCTGGAACAGATCTTTTGCAGGAACAGATCTTTTGCAGATACTGATCTTTTGAATGTCTACAGCATCTTTGTGTGCAGCATCTTGCAAAGATTTCTGTCTGATGGGGAGTTCAGCTCCATAGAATAGACTGTGTAGAGTATGGCTCTCATACTACATGGAAGGGGGTAACATTGGTCTGATCTTTCATTTTCCAAAGACAATGGTCTGATGTGTGTAAGGCCACATACACACATCAGACTATAGTCTTTGAAAAATGAAAGATCACAGACCAATCTTACCACCCTTCATGTAGTATGAGAGCCATACTCTACACAGTCTTTTCTATGGAGCTGAACTCCCCATCAGAAAAAAGTCTTTGCAAGATGCTGCACACACAGATGCTGTACACATGCAAAAGATCAATATCTGCAAAAGATCTGTTCCTAGGCTAAGTGGGAAGCGGCGCTAGTGGGTTTTCTAAGCTGCAATATTCCAAAAGGGGATTCCACAAACCTTTTAATTGAATAAATGTAAAAAGAAGGAACATGCGCTTCTAAAATATCAACTACTTTTAATCAGATACTCAGATAAATCGATAAAAATGTATCTAAAAGGATCCTATACTCATAAAAGCAATCCACAATCATACCTCCATACCATCCACACAGTCATACACAGTGCGTGACCTGCCGCATATAGCCTTCCAGCACCAGGAAAACTTTGGTTATTTTCCAAGATGCAGTTCACTTTTGTTTGAAAGAAACTCAGGTTGCAACGTTACAACGACCATAAGCATTCAGGTCCTTCAGACAAAAAGATTCAATGTGTCCATAGGAGAGTTTTATATGCTGTCCACTGTTATAAATAGAACTCTAGGATTAGTCCTCCCAAGGTTGTACTGATGATCTATTTTATGCCTCTTGGCTATGTACAAGATTGCTCATAACATTGATCCACTCAAGGTACCTTAAGTTAGATGATCGAGTCCTTTTCTTCTGCTACCTGCGTAGCTGGGAACTCCAAAGCTCTCTGTCTAGATTGCGGTGATACCCGGCGGCCTACGTCACTTCCTTCTGGCAATCCCAGTGGTGACGCTCGCTCTTCCGGGGTTTCCGCTTGTAGTGTCTTTGTTGTCGGTGACGTCACCTTAAAGATATAGGAGCCTGAGGTGAAGATACCGACACTGTCTTCCGTGTGTCAAGATATTCAAGAGCTGTGAACCGTGGAAGCGATCAGCGGCTGCACTTTGAAAAAGAGCTCCTATATCTTTAAGGTGATGTCACCGACAACAAAGACACTACAAGCGGAAACCCCGGAAGAGCGAGCGTCACCACTGGGATTGCCAGAAGGAAGTGACGTAGGCCGCCGGGTATCACCGCAATCTAGACAGAGAGCTTTGGAGTTCCCAGCTACGCAGGTAGCAGAAGAAAAGGACTCGATCATCTAACTTAAGGTACCTTGAGTGGATCAATGTTATGAGCAATCTTGTACATAGTCAAGAGGCATAAAATAGATCATCAGTACAACCTGGGGAGGACTAATCCTAGAGTTCTATTATAACAGTGGAGAGCATATAAAACTCTCCTATGGACACATTGAATCTTTTTGTCTGAAGGACCTGAATGCTTATGGTCGTTGTAACGTTGCAACCTGAGTTTCTTTCAAACAAAAGTGAACTGCATCTTGGAAAATAACCAAAGTTTTCCTGGTGCTGGAAGGCTATATGCGGCAGGTCACGCACTGTGTATGACTGTGTGGATGGTATGGAGGTATGATTGTGGATTGCTTTTATGAGTATAGGATCCTTTTAGATACATTTTTTATCGATTTATCTGAGTATCTGATTAAAAGGAGTTGATATTTTAGAAGCGCATGTTCCTTCTTTTTACAAAAGATCTGTTCCTGCCAAAAATCCATTCCTGCAAATTGCAATGATAGTCTATGAGATCTGCAGATCATCATACACACATGATTTAACTGACATTCATCTGCAGATCAAGCAATCATCCGCAGATCTGAAAATCCATCCTGGTGGATCTGATCTGCAGATGATTGCCAGATATGCAGATGAATGTCAGTTAAATCATGTGTGTATGATGATCTGCAGATCTCATAGACTATCATTGCAATTTGCAGGAATGGATTTTTGGCAGGAACAGATCTTTTGCAGATACTGATCTTTTGTGTCTGTACAGCATCTGTGTGTGCAGCATCTTGCAAAGATTTCTGTCTGATGTGGAGTTCAGCTCCATAGAAAAGACTGTGTAGAGTGTGGCTCTCATACTACATGGAAGGGGGTAACATTGGTCTGATCTTTCATTTTCAAAAGACTATGGTCTGATGTGTGTATGTGGCCTAAGAGCCTTAAGGCCTGGAACCCACTACAAATCGCTGGAATTTTTAATAAGCGATTTCATGAGCGGTTTCCGGCGCTTTTGGGATCGATTTTAAAAAGTGTAAGCTTTCTGCCAGCGATTGTGTAGCGATTTGCGATTTTAATTCTGATTGGTCCTTTCAATGTATCAATTTTATTTACAGTTTGCAATCGCACACAAATCGCTATGTGTAGCGATTTGCCAGCGCTTTAGTACATTACATTGAAGCGCAAATGCTTTCAAAATGCTGCATGTCCTGCGATTTGCGATTTTACTAATCGCAATCGCTACTGTGGAATTTGTTACATTTATTTACATTGGCAGTGCGTTTAGGGAAAGCGCTAGCTATTCAAAGGGCTCCCCAAACGCTCAAAAAATCGCTCTAGAGGGTTCCAGCCCTAATAATGAATTCTATCCAGCCCTCATTTTCCGCTTATTTGCTCTCTTCACACTTTGAGCCAATAGAAATGAAGGAACACCTTGAATTACATCATTTTATTATCACCCATATTACAGAACAATGTGACCTAATAAACATTTACTTTGCCTTCCCTGTAGCAGCCATTGCCTATAAAATGGCTCTATGTAGCTGGCCCCTCCTACCATCAGCATAAATAAATATCCCATCATGTTTGGTTAGTGCTACATTTGGGCTGCAAAAATTAAGGTTTGTGCTGCTTTTGTGTTGATAGGAACTTATTTTTCTTTAAACAAAAGTTCACAGATGTGACGCTAGTATGGTGGTGCCAATGCTACCAGTTTATGTTGCAAAAAAAAAAAAAAAACATCATTCTATCTTATATAGTTTGAAATATTAACTTTTTTTTTTTTTAAAAAAGGTAAAAAGTTCACGCAGCTGTATACTACTGTAGGTGGTGGAGTGACCTAAATGCTGACAGAAGGGAGGTTCTTGTCATCGAAGGTCAGTGCCTAGCAGCAAAGCAGCTCCAGATTCAGTCACCAGAGATGAGCTCCTGATGAATTCCGATTGGGTTTCATTTGAAATTCCTCCAGATAATTAGTGCAGGTGAGCAGGGGTTAAAGGGACACTTAAGTAAAAAAAAAATAATGAGTTTTACTCACCTGGGGCATCCAATAGCCCCCTGCAGCTGTCCGGTGCCCTCGCCGTCTCCCTCCGATCCTCCTGGCCCCGCCGGCAGCCACTTCCTGTTTCGGTGACAGGAGCTGACAGGCTGGGGATGCGAGTGATTCTTCGCGTTCCTGGCCACAATAGCGCCATCTATGCTGCTATATACACCATATAGCAGCATAGAGGGTGCTAATGTGTCTGGGAACGCAAAGAATCACTCGCGTCTCCAGCCTGTCAGCTCCTGTCACCGGAACAGGAAGTGGCTGCCGGCGGGGCCAGGAGGCTCGGAGGGAGACGGCAAGGGCACCAGACAGCTGCGGGGGGCTATTGGAAGCCCTAGGTGAGTAAAACTCATTTTTTTTGTTTGACTTAAGTGTCCCTTTAACTTACCCAGGCTGCAGTCTTCTTTAATCCATTCCAATTCATGGTCATGTGACTACCACTGCTTCCTCCCGGGTTGAAGGAGGAAGCGTGTTAGTCATGTGACATGACTTGGAACAGATTCAGGCCTCCTCATATATCAATGCGTGCAGGAGCCGTTTCCTGCACGCGTTCTATGCCCTGCGGTGTGTCGTCAGGAATCTGCGGTGCGACGCAATCAGCGGTGGTAGCTATTAATTGAACCCGACGGAAAACGCCGGCTCCCGGCGGATCGGCGCTCCCGGGTCCGTCGGAACTGCAACGCACCGTACCGCAGCATCGGGTGTGAAAGGTAAAATGAAAGTCTATGGACTTTCATCTTACCTTGGTTAACGCAAAAAACTGCCTTTGCGTTACAACGCAGTAAAGGGCTCTGGTGTGGAAGAGCCCTGAAGAAGACTGCAGCCTGGTTAAGTTAACCCCCGCTCACCTGCACTAATTATCTGGAGAAATTCCAAATGAAACTTATTTGGAATTCATCCGGAGCTCATCTCTGTCAGTCACCACCAGTGCGGGTAGGGAGCTCGGACCTTACTAGCTCAAACACTGTGCGCAATTAAACTTTAGGAATCAAATCTCAGCTATATATAAGGAATATTGCAAAAATTAAGCTCCTCTTTCCTACAGAGGGTCTTCCAACCCTAGTTCACGCCTTCATCACAGCATATTGGTAGGTGAACAGAGGTGCCAGAAGGATAAAAGTACATAAAATTTTTAAAAAATTGCTGGGAGGAAGTGGTGGACTCGCCTCCGTTAAAGCAGACACCAAGGACTGTAAATGTATAGATATACACATTTATTTGAAAATACCCAAAAGATGCAACGCGTTTCGCGGGCACAGCCCACTTCTTCAGGCAATAAGAAGGGGATAAACAGCAGCAATTCAGTTATAGCAAGCAGAGCACCTCAATTCAATTCCCTAGACGACCTAGGCCCCGGATACCTGAAGGATTTGTTGCAACTGCATCACACCTTCCACAACCTCAGATCAAAAGGATCCAATAACTTGACCACCCCCAGAGTCCAACTAAAAACCTCTGGAGCCAGAGCTTTCTGTCATGCTGTCCCTACCCTTTGGAATGCCTTGCCAAACTTAAGACAGCTCCAACCCTGGACATTTAAATCAAGACAGAAAATCCACCTGTTTAGTCTGGCATTTATGATCATATAACTATTCCCCCTGTACACATCTCTATGTATCTGATCTGAGACAAGCTTATGTGCTTTGGGCCCTACAGGAAAAAAAGCACTTTACAAATGTTTTCTTGTTTATAAAAAGTGAATATCTCAAACTATAAGGATGGGATGATTATTTTTAAAACACAAATTGTCAAATACAGCACTACCCCACCATACCGGTTTCATGGCTTTGGCCTATTGTAGGGGGTGGGGTGGGGGGTGCTATCTTCAACGAAAGCAGCACAGAGATTGTGTGGCCCCCACTAAACACTGACCAAACATGAATTTATTTGTGGAGATTGTAGAGAACCACGTTCCAAGAAGCTCAATGAAATATACCAGACTCTGTCAGACAACAATTAAGGCATCAGTTTAAATAATACTCAGACTTTAGCATTCACACACAGATATGAAGATGGGCAGTAATGAAGCTCTTGAGTGTCATGGAAGATTTGCAAGCTTTTCTAATGGGACAGTACAGTAGTAGTTTGCAAGTGAAAGGACAGTATGACTGCTTGTCTCCAGAGACGTGACTGCTGCCTATTGGGTTAGTACTGCTATGTACACACCTCAGATCTCTTGTCAAATGATCTTTAGGCCTGAGGCTAAGTTCACAGCGGGATGTTAAAGTCGCACGTTAAAACATTTAACGCAGAATAGCGCACTGCAATGAAAAATCAATGCCCTGTTCACAGTGCATACGTTGTGTTGGTGACAACGCTGCACGTTAAGTACTGCATGCAGGGTCGTTATACACATTATTAGCTGTGTTGGACTGTTTGCACGTGCTCAGTAATGACTTGGAAGCATACTTTTCATTGCCTGTATGCTCTACCGTATATGTTGTATGCGATGGTAACACTGCGTTGCGACTTTTTTGGCATGTTGCGTTGTTAGTTTGCGTTGTGACATTAACGTTGCATCAAAACGCAACGTCCCACTGTGACTCTAGCCTGAAACCCACTAGGAGGGCTTTGTGATGTGAAAAACTTGCTAATGTAATGCTATGGGTGTGATCCCACCTGAGCGATGTGATTGTATAACAATCCTCCATAGCATTGCATTAGCAAGAGCTTATCAAATCACCAGCGCTTACAAAAGGCTGCTAGGGGGTTTGAGCACACCTTAGGGCGACATCGCTGGCCGGCCTTTACAGACACGTCAGCTATGTAGCAGACTGTGTTTTGTTGCTATGCGGAGGGATATGCGTTTTGTTGCTATGCGGAGGGATGAGTGAGCGGTGATTGCGTGATGTCATGCGGGGGAGCAGCGCAGACAATGTGATTGGCTGTCGCAGGGTTGAGTTGATCCACCAGGCAAATCGCTCGCGGGTTTGGGCGTCGGCAGTCATTTTACACAAGCCTATCAGCTCAGGTGGTTTGTCCGCCTTAGGCATGTGTGCAGGCCTTTAGAACTTGTTCCAAAACGATCCCCCAAGCTGATCACTGTACAGACATCCTCCTGGGTGAGCGTCGTGTATTGCTCTACAGGGGGAGAGAGGTGCAAGAGGTGGGAACTTCCTCTGCAGGGATCAGAAAGCTAAGGGGACAATAATGCAACCACACAGCGCACTAATAGGGAGTGACTATCCCTGCTCCCTACTAGTGAGCTGTGTGCTTGCATTATAGCATCTTCTACAGCCTGAAAAGGATCAAATACATTAGCTGCTGCATTTGGTCCATGTTAAGAAGGATAAATCTGCATAAAAGTACCTTAGAAATTATCAGTGGGGCTGGTCAATGAAATTTTATTTGTTGGAAAACCGTGTGCAGCTTGGAATGGGTCAGTCAAAAACCGCAGTGAATTTAGTCTACAGTCCCATATGCATACCCTTAAAGTGAACCCGAGGTGAGAGTGGTATGGAGGCTGCCATATTTATTTCCTTTTAAAGTGAACCTGAATGTACGTACGTAGTACGCACACCAGGGCTGTGGAGCAGTTTTGGGCACCTGGAGTCAGTGGTTTCAATAAAGTAAGGAGTCGGATAATTTTTGTACCAAATCCAAAGCCTTTGTAAAAATTAGACTAAGGAGTCTGAGCCATTTTGGGTACCCGGAGTCGGTGGTTTCATAAACGGAGGAGTCAGATGATTTCTGTACCAACTCCACAGCCCTGACGCATACTGACGAACGTGGCCAGGGCCGCGCTGGCCCGAAACTGAGCCGCGGCGGAGGACCGTTGAATACCTGAGTGGGCACAGGACATTTGCAGGGGGCTGGTGGAAGCCTCAGGTAAGTGAAACTTCATTTTTTTTTCCAGCTCAGTTAAGGTTCACTTGAAACAATACCAGTTGCCTGGCTGTCCTGCTGATCATCTGCCTCTAATACTTTTAGCCATAGCCCCTAAACAAGCACGCAGCAGATCAGGTGTTTCTGACATTATTGTCAGATCTGACAAGATTGGCTGCATGCTTGTTTCTGGTGTGATTCAGACACTACTGCAGCCAAATAGACCAGCAGGGCTGCCAGGCAACCGGTATTGTTTCAAAGGATTCCCTCCCGCCCCTCAGAGTCCATGGTTGGCCACATGACTGGGCATCCCTCCTCTGTGTGGGGGGAGGGATTACATGGTCAGTCACATGACTGGGCATCCCTCCTCTGTGTGGGGGGAGGGATTACATGGTCAGTCACATGACTGGGCATCCCTCCTCTGTGTGGGGGGAGGGATTACATGGTCAGTCACATGACTGGGCATCCCTCCTCTGTGTGGGGGGAGGGATTACATGGTCAGTCACATGACTGGGCATCCCTCCTCAGTGTGTGCGCTGTAAAGCTTCCTATGTGCGTCGTCAGTCTTTGGCTTCTCCTGTGTGTCTTCAGTGCTTCAGGAATGACTGGCTCCCTGCTGTAGCTCCTACGATACTTTGTGCGTTCCATTATAAATTAAGCATAGGCTAAGTCTATGTCGGCCCTCAGTGGGGTTTGGGAACATGTCCGTCCACGTAAAAGTTTCTGGTGATTTTGGGCAGCGTGAACTCTGCCCCCTCCAGTTCTTTAGTGAGAATGATCTGACATCCGAGTCTAGAGTTCTCCTGTAACAAGGGAGCCATGTCCAGCATGTCGTCTTCCCTGCAGAAGAAGAAGAGAGGAGAAATCAGTGTGACAGCATAAAGTGTAACTGTCGGGCATAAAATCAAAAATCAATTCTTTATTTTTATCTGGTAAACAAGTACGAAGGATGCTAACCAGGCAATTCAAAACGGTAAAATCACTATTGCTTTTCTTGTTGATAAAAGATCATTCCCCAGTTTACCTGGCTCTTATTTGGTACACAAAAAGGAAGTTGCAGGGCATGCTGGGTTGTCCTTTTTACTTCTCTTCATACTTAACTAATGCAGCCTGATTGGCTGAGGCCTCTTTCCCTCCTGTTTTCCCCTCCCACACCTCTGTTCCTCTCTGATTGGCCAATATTTCTCATGCTGAGACAATGCACTTTCTATAGTGGAGGGCAGGGAAATGCATACACAATCAGGCAGAGGAGACTAAGGGAGGAAATTACATCAGGATTGTCTTCAAAATAGCCACAGTTAAAATGGGAAATGCTAAGAAGGATTTTTTTTACTGTAGAAAAATCACTTAAATCAAAATGTGGACAGTGCAGTTATGTAAGAAGAGCAAGGATTTTTCTACCTACATATGTGTGCTTTTTTTCTGAGATAGTATGGCTGACAGCTCCTCTTTAAAGAACATGCCAGAGGCAGTGGATGCCTTAAGGCTGGTTTCACACCAGGACGTTGCGTTTTAGGGGACGTTAAGGTCGCATAACGTGCCCCTAACGCAACGCCTGGTGCTCCCTGCTTTGGACGTCAGAGTGAGCCGCGTTGTGCAGCTCACTCTGGCGTCCGTGATGCCGTGATGCGCACTCTTGGACGCATGCAGCATCACGTGGTCCCGCCGGCCAATCGCCGCACAGAGCGGCCGTTCCAAGAAGTAAACACTGCACGTCACTGAGTGCAGTGAATATTAATTAGCCATGTGCCTGGCCGCTCTCCGCTCCTCCCCAATGTTACTGAGCATGTGCAAGCAGTCTAACGCGGCTATGCCGCTTACAAAGTACTGCATGCAGTACGTTGTCTAATGGCGCAGCGTTACTGTGTAACGCAACGTGGGCACTGTGAACAGCCCATTGATTTTTCATTGCTGTGCGGTGGGGTGCGTTACAGGCTGCTCTAACGTGCGCCTGTAACGTCCCACTGTGAAACCAGCCTAAAGGATAACTGTAGTGAGGGGGAAATGAAGGCTGCAATATTAATTTCCTTTTAAACAATACCAGTTGCCTGGCAGCCCAGCTGTTCTATTTGGCTGCAGTAGTGTCTGAATAACACCAGAAACAAGCATGCAGCTAACCCTGTCAGATCTCACAATAATGTCAGAAACACCTGATCTGCTGCATGCTTGTTCAGGGTCTATGGCTAAAAGTATGAGCCAGAGGATCAGCAGTGCCGCCAGGCAACTGGTAAATAAATATGGCAGCTTTCATATCCCTCTCACTTCAGTTGTGCAGGTAGTCCCCGACTTACGAACGCCCGACTTATGAATGACCCGCCGACACGTTTTTCAAATTGGACTTGTAGTTTTTAAGAAAAATCAATTTTGAAAAATTCAAAGAAAAAATGGCTTTTAAACTTGTATTAGCAGGTATAGAGGGCAGAGGTGACACAGAGGGGGACACTGGAGGCACAGGGGGCAGAGATGGCACAGTGTTCTGACTTAAGAACAGATTCAGGACGAAGTTACAGTCCCTATCTCGTTCATTAACCGGGGACTGCCTGTACTTCAATTCTACTGCAGCAATCTGATGAGATTACAGGAAGCCTTAAAGGACACCTGAAGGGGGAGTGATATGGAGGCTGCCATATTTATTTCCTTTTAAACAATACCAGTTGCCTGGCTGTCCTGCTGATCTTATGTCTGAATCACACACCTGAAACAAGCATGTGGTAAATCTGCGTAGTTTCAATAATAGTTTAAAAGGAGGTAAGTGTCAGGCTCCACAACCCTCTCAGTTCAGGGGTGCTTTCAGCTAGTTATCATTACACATGCCTGATTCATAAAAAGTTTTCACTCATAACAAGCAGTACATAACTCGAGAATAAAGCTAGGCACACACGAGATAAAAGTCTTTGCAAACCGAATAATCAATCTGCCGCATAGGTTTGAAAAATAGATCTTTCTAACGATGTTGTACTCGATCCGTTCTTGCTGATGACCCAAGTAATGCTTGTGTGTGTTGTCTATAAACGTCCTTCTCCTTCATGCACGCACTATGTACAATAACGTAAAGAGCTATCTGGCGCTCTCATACACACCTTGTTTAACCATTTCTGCCGCCCGGAAGTGAAGCTCACTTCCGGGCGGCTGCTCTGCTGCGCTTCGGGTGTGCCCCCGTGGTGTCCCCCGGTAGCCCTGGGATCAGTGAACGGGAACATGATTCCCAATCACCGATCCGTGTCCCCAGCAGAAAAACCGAAGCGCTCTTACAAGAGGCTTCAGTCTTTCTGCACGCAAAAATTTCCGCATCCCCCTTGTGCTTCCGCTTAGCGAGAAGCACAAGGAGGGAAAAAAAACCCCTCAAAGGTGGCCATCTTGTGGCCAAATAGTAAAACTACATCTACATATTTTTTACATTACAATGTACACATATAATAACATTAAAAATTAACTCTTTATTTCCCACACCAAAATATTACCCAAATAAAATTTTTAATGGGAAAATAAATAAATAATAATAAAAAAAAAGATAAATAGTTACCTAAGGGTCTGAACTTTTTAAATATGCATTTGAAGGGCGTATACTACAAACATTTTTTAAATTATAAGATTGTAAATAGTGATGGACGCAAAACGGAAAAAATGCACTTTTATTTCCAAATAAAATATTGGCGCCATACATTGTGATAGGGACAAAATTTAAATGGTGTCATAACCGAGACAAACTGGCAAATAAAATACATAGGTTTTAATTATGGTAGCGTGGATTATTTTAAAGCTATAATGGCTGAAAACTGAAAAATAATGAATTTTTTCCATTTTTTTCTTATTAATCCTCTTAAAATGCATTTATAAAAAAATTATTCTTAGCAAAATGTACCACCCAAAGAAAGCCTAATTAGTGGCGGAAAAAACAAGATATAGATCAATAAATTGTGATAAGTAGTGATAAAGTTATTAGCGAATGAATGGGAGGTGAAAATTGCTCCAATGCAGAAGGTGAAAAATCCCCGCGGGCTGAAATGGTTAACACACAACCATCATCAGATGCACCGGGATAAATTTGATAATTTACCCAGCAGGAGAGTAAATACATCGGTTGCCAGGTTACTGATCAGCAGGTCTTGCCTTTTGTGTCTTCCTCTCCCATGTCAGTAGAGATTTGCACATTTTTGCAGTAGGGATGGTCATTGATGTACAAATTATTTTGAGTTTATGCAGCATTATGCAAGTTTTGTATGCAAATTTATGCAGCTTGAAATGAACCAATCAGATATTGCTGAGCTAAAATTTGATTAGTCTATTTTCAAGCTGCATAAATTTGCATAATCCTGCATCAACGCGAAATTTGCATCTCATTGATCATTTCTACTCATTGTAGTTTGCAAGAGTGTTCCCATGCATGTTTGTCTAATGGCAACATGCGTTGGCGTGTTTATTATATACATATACATACAAGCCCCCCGAGGCTTTTTCACTGGCCCCACAAACCAAAAGGTATGGCCCACTGCACCCTTAAAGGGACACTGTAGGGGGGAGGGGGGGTCGGGGGAAAAGGAGTTAAAGTTACCCGGGGCTTCTAATGGTCCCCCGCAGACATCCTGTACCTGCGCAGCCACTCACCGATGCTCCGGCCCCGCCTCTGGTTCACTTCTGGAATTTCAGACTTTAAAGTCTGAAAACCACTGCGCCTGCGTTGCTGTGTCCTCACTCCCGCTGATGGCACCAGGAGCATACTGCACGGCCTGTGCAGTATGCTCCTGTGCAGTATGGTCTGGGCCTGCGTAGTATGCTCCTGGTGACATCAGGGGAAGCGAGGACACAGCAACGCAGGCGCAGGGGTTTTCAGACTTTAAAGGCTGAAATTCCAGAAGTGAACCAGAGGCGGGGCCGGAGCATCGGTGAGTGGCTGCGCGGGCACAGGATGTCTGCGGGGGACCATTAGAAGCCCCGGGTAACTTCAACTCATTTTCCCCCGACCCCCTACAGTGTCCCCTTAACTATCAGTGGCCCGCATATAGACTAGATTTCCCCAGCTGCCTTTGAAGGTCGGTAAATTACCGCAGCCCATTGAGCGGTAGAGTAGAGAAGTGTGGCGATTCTCTCTTTTGCCCTGCACAAATGACTCAGACAGATGACTCGCACAGACTTACCCTGCCTGCACAAATGACTCACACAGACTGCTCTCTGGCTCTCTCCAGATGACTCAAACAGACTTTGGCTCTCTGCACTTTTGCATTCATCAGAGCTGTCAGAGCTGTCGGTAACTACCGTTAGGCTTACCGCTTGTTGCAGGCTTTATGAATTGACATTTGCTGACAATTTACTGACATGTGTTGGAGGTAACTACAGCCAAGTCGGTAATTTATCTCCCTGGTCGGTAATGTCAGCTTTTCATGCGGTAACAGCCTTTATGAATTGACACATTTCTAAGTGGTCGGGAAAATCTGCTGTTTTCAGCATTACCGCATGAGGTAATGCTTTATGAATCGAGGCCATACTGTTTTCTAGAAAATGAACATATGTATAATGACTGTCAATTGCCATTTTAAGCACTTTTATTGGCCTGATGAAGCGGGCTCAGACCAGCGATACGCATTGCCTGTGCTAAATAAAACTTTTTGTTTACACAAAAGTTTTCGTCACTGAGGTAAGCCACCTCAACTTTTTTCTATTTTATTCTGTTTTTAAATGGTTTTATACATACACCAGGGCGCCTCTTTCTCCATAACGTGCTTCTTTATAAATGTATTTCTCTTACACAATACACAGTAATAGGGGCTCTGGTTTCTCCAGTGAAAGGCATATGAGGTCTTGTTGATGGATTGTGTAATGGCTGTGTAATGGTTAAGGGCTCTGCCTCTGACACAGGAGACCTGGGTTCGAATCCCAGCTCTGCCTGCTCAGTAAGCCAGCACCTATTCAGCAGGAGACCTTAGGCAAGTCTCCCTAACACTGCTACTGCCTATAGAGCGTGACCTAGTGGCTGCAGCTCTGGCGCTTTGAGTCCGCCAGGAGAAAAGCGCGATATAAATGTTCTGTGTTTGTTGTTGTTGTTTGTTGAGAACACATTGCTCACACAATAATGGCATAATGTTTGTGGAATAATGTCGGGATTACCTCTCATCCGGCTCAGGAAGCTTCTCAAAGCACTCAGGGCTGACGTAGACGTGGCATGTGGAGCAGGCAAGGGACGATTCGCAGGCCCCTGAGTGTAAAAAGCAGCACAATATTTTTATAAAGACATCAAGAAATGGATCATTACAGCTTAAAGTGAAGCTTAACTGAGCAACAAAGAAAAGTTACACATATCTGGAGCTTCCACCAGCCAACCCCCCCCCCCATCCCCCCTGCAGCCACCCTGTGCCTGCGCTGGGACAAACCAATCCTTCGGTCCCCGCAGGCAGACAGTTTCATTTCCGGCGACTGGCCAGGCCAGTGCGACTGCATAGCGCTGGTCACACATGCCTCTCGATCACGCTCCCGTTGCCAAGGGCGTACTGCGCATACGTAGTATGACAGCGCGTGCGCAGGATATCCACGGCGATGGGAGTGCGATCGAGGGACGCACACGGACAGGGCTGCGCAGGCGATCTGGCCGCCGAAAACGAAACTGTCTGCCTGCGAGGGGCCAGAGGATCAGTTTGTACCGGCACGGGCACAGAACATCTGCAGGGGGCTGGTGGGAGCTCCAGATAAGTGAAACTTTTTGTTGTTGTTGCTCAGTTAAGGTTCACTTTAACTGGGGTGAAAAAAATAAAATAAAATTATCTGGTGGGACAGACAGGCTCCCTTTAGTCCCCAGTCTTCTCATGATACTATCCTCCCCAGGAAGAAATGCTTAAAGAGAACCTGTAACAAAAAAAAGTTCCCCTGGGGGGTACTCACCTCGGTAGGGGGAAGCCTCAGGGTCCCAATGAGGCTTCCCCCTCTCCTGTAGCTGCAGGCAATCCAGCGCTGGCTCACCCGAAGTCTCCGGCAATCCTGGCTCGGCAAGCTACATTTAGTTACATTTCCTGGCTCCAGTGGGGGCGCTGTTGTGGCTCTCAGCTCGTAGAGGAGCAGAAATGGCCGATCTGTGTCGGGTCCACTCTACTACGCAGGTGCAGGAGACTTGCACCTGCACAGTAGAGCTGCCCGACAGCGATCTGCTATTTCTGCCTATCTCCGAGCGGAGAGCCGATACTGCGCTGGAGCTGGGAAGGTAAATATTTACATCCCCGCCGTTCAGAGGGCCAGAGCGAGACCGCCGTGGGACACAGGAGGACGGGGGAAGCCTCGACAGGATCCGGAGGCTTCTCCCACCCGAGGTGAGTACCCCCCAGGGGATCTTTTTGTTGTTACAGGTTTTCTTTAAAGGACAACTGAAGTGAGAGGGATATGGAGGCTACCATATCCATTTCCTTTAATACAATACCAGTTGCCTGGCAATGCAGCTGGTCCTCTGCCTCTAATGCTTTTAGGTACAGGCCTTGAACAAGCATGCAGCAGGTCAGGGGTTTCTGACATTATTGTCAGGTCTCACAAGATGCAAAGACAACCAGCTTGTACTTAACGCGGCAAAGACAGTTGAGCTGATAGTGGATTTCAGAAGGCTCCCCCACACACTCGACCCAGTCTCCATTGAAGGCACCGACGTCTCCAGGGTGTCAAGTGTCCGCTTTCTAGGTGCCACTATCACCAATGACTTGAATTGGTCTGAGAACACCACCAAGGTTCAGAAGAAGGCCCAGCAGAGGCTATTCTTCCTGAGGCAGCTGAGGAAATTTGGGATGCCGCGAGAACTGATGACAGCTTTTTACACTGCCACCATTGAGTCTATACTTTGCTCCTCCATAGTCGTATGGTATGCAGGCGCCACTGCGAGTGACAGACTCAAGCTCCAGAGAGTAATAAATACCGCAGAGAGAATCATTGGGTCATCCCTTCCACCTCTGGACCTCCTACACACCTCCAGACTGTGGTCGAGAGCAAATAAAATACGGAACGACCCCTCCCACCCCGGCAGTCGCTACTTTAACCGCCTGCCTTTGGGTCGCAGCTACAGATCCATCCCCACCAAGACCACCAGACATTTAAATACTTTCTTCCCCCAGGCCATCCGCCTGCTGAACTCGAGCTCCCACCCTCGCGAAACATGATAGTCTCGCACTGCGGCCCAAATCAAGTGGCACCCTTTATCAAGTTATGCCTGTTATATAATCTTGCTGCTGCTCAAACAATATAGTTGTTATTATTAGTTTTATCTTGCATTCTCTATATCTCTGTCTGTCTATTGTCTAAATGCCCCTTCCACATGTAACAAAGTTTTTTTTTTTTTTCTATGCCGTGTGTACCACAAAAAATTCCGGGTGCGATGCCTGTCGTACTCGGCGAATAAACTGATTCTGATTAGCTGCATGCTTGTTTCTGGTGTGATTCAGACACTACTGCAGCTAGATAGAGCTGCAGGGCTGCCAAGCAACTGGTATTGGTTAAAAGGTGATACATATGGCTGCCTCTCACTCCTTTAAATTGGTCCCTGGTCCTACCATGATATCAACCGCCTAAGAAAACTATTTTCCTCAGTCCATGATTCTCACCTCTCCAGTCTAGTCGCTGGTCTATGATACTCACCTCTCCAGGAGGACTCACTCCCAGGTCTCCAATGATACTGGGAGCTCAAATTACACTAGCTCATCACTTGCTGAGAAGGGAGAATTAGACAGGCTGTTCTCTGCGTTCTTCTCTCCTGTGCAAGAGTTTAGGTCTGCTTTAAACACTGACAAAATGAACATGAAACACTGAGACTCATCTGATGTCTTTTGATTGCATATTTGCACCTCACTAAAGCTAACTGATAACATATTTGTATTAACCAAGTTGTTGAATTCTTTTTCCATTCATAACCTTTTTCGTTTCAGTGTAATTTTGCACCTGGAAGTGGAACTAGACCAAGTACTTCTTCCATAGGACAAGTGACAATGATTCTGAGGAGCACAGGGGAATATTTTAGAATGCAAATTCCTTCCCATGATAACATTAATTGAAATCATGAAGTCATGTTCATGACTATGAACATTTTAGATTCACACTGAAGGAATCCAAACGATGAATGAACACATGTGGAAGTATAGTACATAACCAAAAAGTGTGAAACAACTGAAAATATGTCATATTCTAGGTTCTTCAAAGTAGCCACCTTTTGCTTTGAGTACTGCTTTGCACACTCTTGGCATTCTCTTGATGAGCTTCAAGAGGTAGTCACCTGAAATGGTCTTGAAGGAGTTCCCAGAGATGCTTAGCACTTGTTGGCCCTTTTGCCTTCACTCTGCGGTCCAGGTTACCCCAAACCATGTTGATTGGGTTCGGGTCTGGTGACTGTGGAAGCCAGGTCATCTGGTGCAGCACCCCATAACTCTCCTTCCTGGTCAAATAGCCCTTACACAGCCTGGAGGTGTGTTTGGGGTCATTGTCCTGTTGAAAAATAAATGGTCCAACTAAACGCAAACAGAATGGAATAGCATGCCGCTGCAAGATGCTGTGGTAGCCATGCTGGTTCAGTATGCCTTCAATTTTGAATAAATCCCCAACAGTGTCACCAGCAAAGCACCCCCACACCATCACACCTCCTCCTCCATGCTTCACGGTGGGAACCAGGCATGTAGAGAACCATCCGTTCACCTTTTCTGTGTCGCACAAAGACATGGTGGTTGGAACCAAAAATCTCAAATTTGGACTCATCAGACCAAAGCACAGATTTCCACTGGTCTAATGTCCATTCCTTGTGTTCTTTAGCCCAGACAAGTCTCTTCTGCTTGTTGCCTGTCCTTAGCAGTGGTTTCCTAGCAGATATTCTACCATGAAGGCCTGATTTACACAGTCTCCTCTTAACAGTTGTTCTAGAGATGTCTGCTTCTAGAACTCTGTGTGGCATTGACCTGGTCTCTAATCTGAGCTGCTGTTAACCTGCGATTTCTGAGGCTGGTGACTCGGATGAACTTATCCTCCGCAGCAGAGGTGACTCTTGGTCTTCCTTTCCTGGGGCGGTCCGCATGTGAGCCAGTTTCTTTGTAGCGTTTGATGGATTTTGAGACTGCACTTGGGGACACTTTCAAAGTTTTCCCAATTTTTCAGACTGACTGACCTTCATTTCTTAAAGTAATGATGGCCACTCGTTTTTCTTTACTTAGCTGCTTTTTTCTTGCCATAATACAAATTCTAACAGTCTATTCAGTAGGACTATCAGCTGTGTATCCACCTGACTTCTCCGCAACGCAACTGATGGTCCCAACCCAATTATAAGGCAAGAAATTCCACTTATTAAACCTGACAGGGCACACCTGTGAAGTGAAAACCATTTCAGGTGACTACCTCTTGAAGCTCATCAAGAGAATGCCAAGAGTGTGCAAAGCAGTAATCACAGCAAAAGGTGGCTACTTGGAAGAACCTAGAATATGACATATTTTCAGTTGTTTCACACTTTTGGTTATGTACTATACTTCCACATGCGTTAATTCATAGTTTGGATGCCTTCAGTGTGAATCTACAATTTTCATAGTCATCAAAATAAAAGAAAACTCTTTGAATGAGAA
Organism: Hyperolius riggenbachi; assembly: GCF_040937935.1. Classification (NCBI taxonomy): domain Eukaryota; kingdom Metazoa; phylum Chordata; class Amphibia; order Anura; family Hyperoliidae; genus Hyperolius; species Hyperolius riggenbachi. The sequence goes on from NC_090646.1 coordinate 660,011,629, forward strand.
GGTGTCCAAACTTTTGGTCTGTAATGTATATATATGTTACGGCCAGAACCCGAAGTCTGGCCACTTCGGGTTCTGGCCGGTCAAATCTAGAAGTGGCCAGCTGATGCGGCCAATGTCAGAAATAAACTGTACCTCCGGACTTTGGCCGGCCAGAACGCGTTCTGGCTAAGTGTGGCCGGCCAAGTCCCGAACTGCCGCTCACCTCTCCTCCCCCGCTGCCGCTAGCCAGACCTCACATCAGGACGACCCGGACCAGAGAGGTAAAGAGAGGCAGAGCAGCGCCGCACACGCGACCCGCAAGACGCTTACACTTCCATGCAGAAGTGACGTCATTGCTCACTTCCGCATGTGAAGTGTATGGGTCAGGGCGAGTAGCGTGCGCGCTGCTCTGTTTCTCTCCGCCGCTCTGATCTGGGGTCTGGAAATAGCGCCGGCTGCCCCCCCAGTCATGCAAGGCAAAGCAGCCAGAAAAGCCCCCACAGCCATGCAAAACTACCCCAGCATGCACAGTGCCCAGCAAAGCGCCCAACATACACCCCCCCCCCCCCCAGCCATGCAAAACGGCCAGCAAATCCCCCTTCCCCAGCCATGCAAAGCGACCAGCAAATCCTTCCCCCCAGCCATGCAAAGCAGCCAGAAAAGCCCCCCCGCCATGCAAAGCAGCCAGAAAAGCCCCCAACCCCCAAACAGCCATGCGAAACTACCCCAGCAATGCACAGTGTCCAGCATATCAAACCCCAGCCATGCAAAAACCCAGCAACTCCCCCCCCCCCCCCCAGCCATGCAAAGCGCCCAGCAAATCCCCCCAGCCATGCAAAGCGCCCAGCAACCCCCCCCCCCCCCCGCCATGCAAAGCGCTCAGCAAATCCCCCCAGCCATGCAAAGCGCCCAGCAAATCCCCCCCGCCATGCAAAGCGCCCAGCAAATCCCCCCCGCCATGCAAAGCGCCCAGCAAATCCCCCCCGCCATGCAAAGCGCCCAGCAAATCCCCCCCGCCATGCAAAGCGCCCAGCAAAGGCCCCCCGCCATGCAAACGCCCCCCCCTCAGCAAAGCCCCCCCTCTCCAGCCACGCATAGCGCCTAGCAAAGCACCCCCCAGCCATGCATCCCCCTCTCCCCTGTGTCACCTGACTGCCACAACAGAGCAGCTAATTTAAAAGCACAGGATGTTAACAATATGTCTGCTCCCAAGAAAGCAGGATGTAGACACACTGCAGATTTATTGCAGGATTTGTATCAGCTGTAAGTAACAAATAGAAAGAAGTTCCCAGTGCCATTCATGGTGCTGGACAGGACCCGGGATGTTCTGGGATTTTTGCGTTTTTGGACTTTGGCCGACTGACTTTGGCCGGTTCTAGCACTGGCCGGCCAATGTCAGAAATTCCCAGCATTTTGGACTTTGGCCGACGTCAAATCGGCCAGTTCTAGAAACGGTCGGCCAATTCTAGAATTGGCTGATTTCTGGTTTTGGCCATAACATTATATATATATATATATATATATATATATATATATATATATATATATATATATATATACATACATACATACATACATACATACATACATACATACATACATACATACATACATACATATATATATATATATATATAAAACTTTTTCTTTGATAGGCGTTGTTTAACCAGCTAGACTGTGCCTGCTAAAAGTCGAATGTCACTCACCTTCCAGTTCAATATTGTACCGATGAGCCAGGAACAGGACGCTCTCCCCAACCTTCCCTCTGGCAGGGATGCGCTTGCCCTCCCGGTCTATAAACACAACCTCTACCCTGCATGAGATAAACAGAGGCAGTCAGATACTAGTTACCCATTATCAACCCTAATATTTATTTACGGTGCCCTTACAGTCAGAGACATTTACTTGTCAGATTTGATCACTCTGATCAAATTTGCCCAACACGACACCCAACATTTTTTCGTGGTCAGAGGTCAGGCTAATAGCTCCTATACTATATAAAGGACTTTTATAGGAAGATTAAAGGATACTGGAAGTGACATGTGACATGATGAGATAGACATGTATATGTACAGTGCCTAGCACACTAATAACTAGGCTGTGTTCCTTTTTTTCTTTCACTGCCTGAAAGAGTTAAACATCAGTTATGTAAGTGGCTGACTCAGTCCTGACTCAGACAGGAAGTGCTACAGTGTGACCCTCACTGATAAGAAATTCCAACTATAAAACACTTTCCTAGCAAAAAATGGCTTCTGAGAGCAGGAAAGATATAAAAAGGGTCAATAGTTCATAGATTTTAGCTTTGGCATACGTCAATGAATGTGTAATTGAGCAAAAACAATAAAACAGTTAAAACTTAAAAAGTAGATTTAAATATAAAATTAAACTGTGGAATATCATTAAAAGTTATTTTTAGGAAAAGGAAACCGATACAATTGTTTATTTCATTCTTTTATTTTCACCTCTGGTATCCTTAAAGGGAGTCTGACGTTAAATAAAAAAAAACACAGATACCTAAGGAGAGGGAAGGCTCTGGGTCCTACAGCCTTCCCATTCCTCCTATGGTCCCTGCGTTGGGTTGGAGACTGCTCTCTCTGCCGCTGCTCCCGAAGGCGGGCCACTCTGTACGGCGCAAGCACTTGGGCCCCTGAAGACTGCCAAAGCCTCCCGCAACGGCAGAGAGAGCAGCCTCCGACACATCAGTGGAACACGGGGAACGTAGGAGGAATGAGAAGGCTCTATAGGTAAGTATCTGTTTTTTTGTTTTTGTTTTTTCTTTAACTTCTGACTCACTTTTAACTCAAAAGTATTACAACCAGGCCCGAATTTACATCACAGGAGCCTATAGGCTCAGATGTCCTGGTACCTTAGACTCCGCCCTCCTTGAACCTACAAAACCCCACCAAACTGCACTGCAAGTGTACTGGCTGACCCAGCTGTCACTTCTTTTTTAGTTCCCTTGCCTGTTATAGGTAGCTACAGGTGCCCCTTACTATTATTTATCTAGAGCTATCCTCAGTATTAAGTATCTACAGGTGCATCCGAATGAAGGGAGATCTGGGCTGTGGAATGCTGAGACCCAGGTGAGTAACCTCCCATTTACTCTCCACTCACAACTCTTAAAGGACAACTGAAGTGAGAGATATGGATGCTGCCATATTTATTTCTTTTTAAGCAATACCATACCAATATCCTGCTGATCCTCTGCCTCAAATACTTTAAGCCATAGCCCCTGAACAAGCATGCAGCAGATCAGGAATTTCTGACATTGTCAGATCTGACAAGATTAGCGGCATGCTTGTGTCTGGTCTACCCGGCAATTGGTATTATTTAAAAGGAAATAAATATGGCAGCTTCTATATTCTTCTCACTTCAGTTGTCCTTTAATAGGGAAGGCAGAAGGGAGGCACATGGGGAGAGGAGTGGGCCGCCTTTCCATTATCAGGCGCCTGTAGGCACGTGCCTACAGAGCCTTATGGCAAATTCAGCCCTGATTACAACACCTAGAGTCAGTTATGTGGGTTATAAGACCACTGTTAGCCACAATACAGATTTGTTAAATGTATCCCTTATTAAAATAATTACAATACTCAGACCAGAATCGTTTTATATAAAAATATATTCCTGTAGTGTACTTATCACTGCTAACGCTGCTCTCCCAGGCCCTATGCAGAGTATCAGCGCAGCAAAGTGCTCCAACACTCACCTCTCCAGCTGGCCACACTTCCTCCTCTCTGCTTTCGTCATCACCTGGTGCCCTTAGTGACCCCATGAACCAGCGGTGTGCACGAGTCCACACATACCGCCGGGTCAGAGCGCTTTGCTGCGCTAATACTCTGCAGGGGCCCCAGGGAGAGCTGCATTAGCAGGGTGGACACCTGGTGGAGCGGCAGTAATTGGTTTTTAATGGATTTCATGCTGAAATCTTTCAAAAATGGATGTGCAGGGTGTGGCAACAATAGATCCCTCTCCGATCAGATGTTAGGGCAATGAGGCCAATCCAAACAGACAGGAAGTGCCGCTGATTGGCCCATTTCCAAGCGACACACCATGTGCATGAAATCTACAGACATGCCCGAATTCTCAGCGCCTCTATTGGTCACAGATCAATACAGATTTAAAGTATAGGCAAAGTGTGCTAGCTAGTGCTGCTCCTTCAAAGCCGGATTGCCACCATAAAAATCAAATTTCAACAGCAACAATTAAGTGATAAAGATATTAATCTTGCATTCCAAACTTTCTCTGCTGTTATGGTTTGGTGTTATCACATACTTTAGGAGCACTGGCCCTTTAATTGCCATTGCCATTCAGTTGCATGCTGGGGTTCTTTTTATCTATAATATATTCCTCCTCTTCCTTTTGACTGGAAAGACCTGGTCCCCGGTTCTGAGTGGGACAAAATCCTTCAGCAGACCAACCCATATGGGCTAATCGGCAAGAATGTCAGGTGAGATTATTCCAGGGTTGGCTAACCTGTTTTCTCTAATTGTCTATTGAGTGTGCCCCCCACCCTCCCTTTTCCCCCCTTGTCCTTTAGAGACATGACAACATGAATCATACACTACAGCTCTGTCAGCAATATGTCACTAGTATGACATTATACTGATGTAATCACACACTGTAATACAAAATACAGAGAGAGAGAGAGACTGGGACTTACGTGTCTTCACTCGGCTCCCCCACAGTACCGCCACCCTCCGACTGTGCAGCAGCTAAACACAAAACAATCAGTGTGGGAAACACAGACCAAGAAATTCACAAGATATCAAAGACATTAGAAGGGAAGGGTCAGCTTTTGTCCAGTCCAGAAAAATCCTATTACCGTACTCAGGTTCCAACCCTTTTTCAGCCTCGTACATGCACTACCTACACTAGGGGGAATACTGGGGGCACATCTGGCTACGTATACTGGAGGGGAATACTGGAGGTGCGTCTGGCTACCTACACTAGGGGGAATACTGGGGGCACATCTGGCTACCTATACTAAAGGTGCGTCTGGCTACGTACACTAGGGGGAATACTGGGGGCATAGTGAATACTGGGGGCACATCTGGCTACCTATACTGGAGGGGAATACTGGAGGTGCGTCTAGCTACGTACACTAGGGGGAATACTCGGGGCATAGTGAATACTGGGGGCACATCTGGCTACTGGAGGGGAATACTGGGGGTGAGTCTGGCTACCTGTACTTTGGGGGGGGGGGGGGGGGGGACAGGCACATCACCGCCTAGGCTGGGGGTCTACCCAATATTGGGGGCACATTATACTGGAGGGGAGGCATACCTGCTACATATTCGGGAGTCCTCCCAGTCTGCACCACTGTGTCGATGTCGCCCCATTCACTGTCAGGGACTACTGTCAGTCAAGAAGTACTGGCCAGGAGTGTCCAGCACCTGCACAGGTGCAAGTTTTACGGGCTAACTGTGCAGGCACAGAGCGCTCCCAGACACAGGAGCACAACTGCGCAGGCACAGAGCACTCCCAGCCACAGGAGCACAACTGCGCAGGCACAGAGCACTCCCAGCCACAGGAGCACAACTGCGCAAGCACAGAGCGCTCCCAGACACAGGAGCACAACTGCGCAGGCACAGAGCACTCCCAGCCACAGGAGCAGAACTGCGCAGGCACAGAGCACTCCCAGACACAGGAGCACAACTGAGGAGGCACAGAGCACTCCCAGACACAGGAGCACAACTGAGGAGGCACAGAGCACTCCCAGACACAGGAGCACAACTGCGCAGGCACAGAGCACTCCCAGCCACAGGAGCACAACTGCGCAGGCACAGAGCACTCCCAGCCACAGGAGCACAACTGCGCAGGCACAGAGCGCTCCCAGCCACAGGAGCACAACTGCGCAAGCACAGAGCGCTCCCAGACACAGGAGCACAACTGCGCAGGCACAGAGCGCTCCCAGCCACAGGAGCAAAACTGCGCAGGCACAGAGCGCTCCCAGACACAGGAGCAGAACTGCGCAGGTGCAGAGCACTCCCAGCCACAGGAGCACAACTGCGCAGGCACAGAGCACTCCCAGCCACAGGAGCACAACTGCGCAGGCACAGAGCGCTCCCAGCCACAGGAGCACAACTGCACAGGCACAGAGCACTCCCAGACACAGGAGCAGAACTGCGCAGGCACAGAGCACTCCCAGCCACAGGAGCACAACTGCGCAGGCACAGAGCGCTCCCAGACACAGGAGCAGAACTGCGCAGGCACAGAGCGCTCCCAGACACAGGAGCAGAACTGCGCAGGTACAGAGCGCTCCCAGCCACAGGAGCACAACTGCACAGGCACAGAGCGCTCCCAGCCACAGGAGCACAACTGCACAGGCACAGAGCACTCCCAGCCACAGGAGCACAACTGCGCAGGCACAGAGCGCTCCCAGCCACAGGAGCAGAACTGCGCAGGCACAGAGCGCTCCCAGACACAGGAGCACAACTGCGCAGGCACAGAGCGCTCCCAGCCACAGGAGCACAACTGCACAGGCACAGAGCACTCCCAGCCACAGGAGCACAACTGCGCAGGCACAGAGCGCTCCCAGCCACAGGAGCACAACTGCACAGGCACAGAGCACTCCCAGCCACAGGAGCACAACTGCGCAGGCACAGAGCGCTCCCAGCCACAGGAGCAGAACTGCGCAGGCACAGAGCGCTCCCAGACACAGGAGCACAACTGCGCAGGCACAAAGCACTCCCAGCCACAGGAGCACAACTGAGGAGGCACAGTGCGCTCCCAGCCACAGGAGCACAACTGCACAGGCACAGAGCGCTCCCAGACACAGGAGCAGAACTGCGCAGGCACAGAGCACTCCCAGCCACAGGAGCACAACTGCGCAGGTACAGAGCGCTCCCAGCCACAGGAGCAGAACTGCGCAGGCACAGAGCGCTCCCAGACACAGGAGCACAACTGCGCAGGCACAGAGCGCTCCCAGACACAGGAGCACAACTGCGCAGGCACAGAGCGCTCCCAGACACAGGAGCACAACTGAGGAGGCACAGAGCACTCCCAGCCACAGGAGCACAACTGCGCAGGCACAGAGCGCTCCCAGACACAGGAGCAGAACTGCGCAGGCACAGAGCACTCCCAGCCACAGGAGCACAACTGCGCAGGTACAGAGCGCTCCCAGCCACAGGAGCAGAACTGCGCAGGCACAGAGCGCTCCCAGACACAGGAGCACAACTGCGCAGGCACAGAGCGCTCCCAGACACAGGAGCACAACTGCGCAGGCACAGAGCACTCCCAGCCACAGGAGTACAACTGCGCAGGCACAGAGCGCTCCCAGACACAGGAGCAGAACTGCGCAGGCACAGAGCGCTCCCAGCCACAGGAGCACAACTGCGCAGGCACAGAGCGCTCCCAGCCACAGGAGCAGAACTGCGCAGGCACAGAGCGCTCCCAGACACAGGAGCACAACTGCGCAGGCACAGAGCACTCCCAGCCACAGGAGCACAACTGCGCAGGCACAGAGCACTCCCAGCCACAGGAGCACAACTGCGCAGGCACAGAGCGCTCCCAGCCACAGGAGCACAACTGAGGAGGCACAGTGCGCTCCCAGCCACAGGAGCACAACTGCACAGGCACAGAGCGCTCCCAGACACAGGAGCAGAACTGCGCAGGCACAGAGCACTCCCAGCCACAGGAGCACAACTGCGCAGGTACAGAGCGCTCCCAGCCACAGGAGCAGAACTGCGCAGGCACAGAGCGCTCCCAGACACAGGAGCACAACTGCGCAGGCACAGAGCGCTCCCAGACACAGGAGCACAACTGCGCAGGCACAGAGCGCTCCCAGACACAGGAGCACAACTGAGGAGGCACAGAGCACTCCCAGCCACAGGAGCACAACTGCGCAGGCACAGAGCGCTCCCAGACACAGGAGCACAACTGCGCAGGCACAGAGCACTCCCAGCCACAGGAGCACAACTGCGCAGGCACAGAGCACTCCCAGTCACAGGAGCACAACTGCGCAGGCACAGAGCACTCCCAGCCACAGAAGCACAACTGCGCAGGCACAGAACGCATGCGGCCAAGGAAGCACAATCAGAAGGCTTGTGGCCAGGGTCGTGCATGCGCAGTAGTCCCTAACTGGCTTAGTGGGGTACTTTACCAGGGCTGACAGCAGCAGAACTCTGTGGATCGGGAAAGACCTGAACTCAGAACTTCCTTTCTGCTCTAAGAGATAAGCAACAGTATAATAACCTTTACAGGGAATCTTAAAGGACAACTGAAGTGAGAGGGATATGGAGGCTGCCATATTTATTTCCATCTAAGCAATGCCAGTTGCCTGGCAGCCCTGCTGATCCTCTGCCTCTAATACTATTAGCCATAGCCCCTGAACAAGCATGCAGCAGATAAGGTGTTTCTGACATTATTGTCAGATCTGACAAGATTAGCTTCATGCTTGTTTCTGGTGTTATTCAGATACTACTCCAGAGAAATGGACCAGCAGGGCTGCCACGCAACTGGTATTGATTAAAAGGAAATAAATATGATAGCCTCCGTATACCTCTTACTTCAGTTCCCCTTTAAGCAAAAATAAACTTATGATAGAATGAATTGTATGTGTAGTACAGCTAAGAAAGAGAAAAGTAGCAAAGAAATGAGTCTCATATGGTTTCCAGTACAGGAAGAAACTTTAGTTGTTTTCTATGCAAAAGAGCTTCTCTGAGCTCTCCGGCCCAACTTGGGTCAGAGACGGTCCTATTTTCTGAAGCATTTATACATGAAAGAAACAGTGAGTCAGCTTCAGATGAGGTTTTACTGCCGGGGAGTTCAATGGGTCATTAGCTCTGCTCTGTTTCATAGTTTACAATACAGAGTGAGGGTTGTAATTGCAAATATGAAAGAATAATGAAATGTTATAAAACAAAAAAATCTGTACTACACATACAATGTATTATCTCATAAGTTTTTATTTTTCTTCAGTGTCACTTTAAAGAAAAACATTAGTTACAGCGAATACAAATCCTGCAATAAATCTGCAATGTTTCTACTTCCTGCTTTCATGGAAGCAGACATAGGGTTGAAATCCTGTGTTTACAAATTAGCTGCTCTGCCAAGGCAGGCTGCTGCCACAGCTGAAAGATCAAATTACAGTTCTGCTTTGTCACAGATAAGGGGGAATTGGACAAGCTAAACCCTCTAAATACATACAGGGTGAATTTCTCTCTGTTGTCCTTCTGTTTTGTGCAAGAGTTCAGCTCCTGTTTAAAGTGAACCTAAACTGAGAAGGATATGGATTTTTCCTTTTAAAATAATACCAGTTGCCTGACTCTCCTGCTGATCCTGTGTCTCTAATACTTTCAGCCGCAGCCCCTGAACAAGCATGCAGATCAGGTGCTCTGACTGAAGTCAGACTGGAATAGCTGCACGCTCGTTTCAGGTGTGTGATTCAGCCACTACTGCAGCCAAAGAGATCAGCAGGACTGCCGGGCAACTGGTATTGTTTAAAAGGAAACATCCATATCCCTCTCAGTTAAGGTTCCCTTTAAGTCAAACATCTGATCTGCGTACTTTTTCAGGGTTTATGGATAAAAGTATAAACGGCAAAGGATCAGCAGGACAGCCGGGCAACTGGTATTGGAACTGTAGAGAAAATATTATAATGAATACATTTTCTCATGGTTTACAATATTCATTTATGTATTATTTGCCCATTGTAAAATATTTCCTCTCCCTGGTTCACATTCTGAAATATATCACTGGTGGTGACATCTTTAGTTCTGTACTCTGATCTGTACGGAATGTTCGTTACTGAGAGTTCAATGCTTACAGGGAGATATCACTTGCTTGGCAGTTGGAAAAAGTTATTTCCCACAATGCAATGAGGTTCACAGACAGGAAACAGTCAGGATCATGGTCATGACATCACACTGTGGGAGGGGTTTCACCACAATATCAGCCATTTGTACAGAAGAGAGTGCAGTGACTTATTTTCACGTCATTGGGCAGACAGTGGTTAAATATGTCAGCCTCCATATGCTTCTCAGTCCAGATTAGCTATATAACACACACACACACACACACACACACACACACACACACACACACACACACACACTGCAGCAATTTTGTGTTCCAATCCATCCGCCTACCTGTAGTGTTGAAGGTTCTACATCTAAGCTCATCGCTGGGGGTCTGCAGTGTTTCCACCCTGTGCTGTCCCAGTCCTGCTGGTATCTGTGATATCCTGGAGAAGATGACTTTACGGAAGGACCAAGTTCCCAAACCTCCGGTCCTGAGGCCTCTTCTCACCAGAGACAAGGCCATCAGAAGCCAGGACTTACCCTGAGCTGTGCTGCCCCTTCTGTGACCTTTTCCTAAATATGCAGCTCCTAAAAAACGATAACCTGTGGAAACAAACGCAAGTCTTCACATCCTAAAGTGACGCCTGTGGTTAGTGAACATGACATTACGCCACATAAAAGCATAAAAATATTGTTGCTCGCATACCGTATTTGTTGGCATATAAGATGCGCTTTTTCCTCCCAAAAATGGGAGAATAAGTCCCTGCATACTACATGCCAAATACAGGGAGTCCGATGCTACGTACACACATGCGACAACGATCGTTCGTTGAGAACGACGAACGAACTTTTAATTGATGAAAGAACGACCTAAGTAAAGATAGTTTTAAAATGTGTGTAACGATCTGATCGTTAGAACGAACGTTACATCACGTAAAGCAACTATTGCGCCTGCGCATAAAAATGAGAAGTTTCACAGAGAAATAGTGAAATGCGCATGTCAAGCCTAGTACGAACGACCGTTTCCAACGATGTTCTACTTTTGCAAACGATCGTCGTTGGTTAAAATCCGCGGAGACAGAACTTTCTTTTGTAGCGATTTGGCTCGTTCGTCGTTTGCCTTAATAGTCGGTGGTTCGTTTTTTGTAACGATCGTCGTTGGTAAAGATCGGGGAATGATCGTTACAAACGACTATAGTCGCATGTGTGTACGCACCTCTAGACTTACGATCGTGTCATCTGCAGAAACCGGCACTAGAGGCGCAGTGAAGGAGAGGTCTGTGATTGCCACTGGATGAGGTGAGCCATGCTGCTCGTTCTGCTAATTATATGCGGGAGGGAAACACAAGGGGGTGGAGCGGGCAGACTCCCTGGGGGGGGGGGGGGAGGGGAGACACACAGGGGACAGAAAGGGACACAATAATTGGGGGAGAACATCTACAAGATGCTCCTGGACCATGGGCGCACCAGGTTTAGTACACAGTGGCCTCAATTCACTAAGCTTATCTCCTGTCTTTAATAACTCTTCTAGAGTTATCACCATGGTGATAAGGCATGTCGTATTCAGGAAACATTTTACCTCAGGCAAACCTAAAGTTAACTCTTCTGTCTTTAAGTTAACTCTTCAATCCTTAAAATAACTCCAGAGTTAAAGACAGGCTGTTTATTAACTGCGTGTGAAAATAACTACAGAGGAGGTAAAATAACTACAGAGGAGGTAAATTAACTACAGAGGAGGTAAATTAACTACAGAGGAGGTAAATTAACTACAGAGGAGGTAAATTAACTACAGGAGAGGTAACTTAAGGAATGAAGAGATAAAATAACTCTCTCACTGTGTGGAGGTAAGTTATCTCTTGCCTTATCTCCAGCATGATCTTAGTGAATTGAGGCCAGTATGTTTTTTTCCCCTAGTTTTTGCCTTCTAAACCTGGGTGCATCTTATATTTCACAGCGTCTTATTCTTTGAAAAATACGGTAAATACAGTTTGTCCTGCAAAGGACCTAAAGAAGAGTAATGTGGACCCTCTAGCTAGATGCCTTGAAATCTAATCATTGTGGCCTAGAGCCCCTCCTAACCACACGGGCCATTTTAAAGTACCCCTGGCCAAGGGACAAAATAAAGTGAAATGCATGCTGGGCTAGATCACCTTTTCAGAAGAGTCCTGGCGCTGCTTGTTGTCTTTGGGGTCTCTCCCAATCCTATTCAATGGGATCCTCCAGTCAAATGCTAAAAGCAGGAAGTTTCCCCAAGCAGCACCATGCGATAGTGAACTGTGCAGGCGCAAGTTCCAAAGTGCGAGGGCACAGCAAAAGCCAGCACTTCTCTATGAGCAACATCTTTCACGGTGTAGGTGGAGCCTGATACCTCTTGCACACTACATGCAATTCCGATTTTTTTATACGATCCGATTTTTGATTCAGATGAAAAAAAAGCAGTGCATCCTGCTATGTTTTTTAATCGGAATTAAAGATCATATCGTATATAAAAAATATTAAAAAAAAAAAAAATAAAAAAATAAAAAAAATCGGAATTGCATGTAGTGTGCAAGAGACCTGAAACTCACGCCTGTGCAGTTCAGTATAGCTGTGCATCGCTCGGAGGACCTGTCGGAAGGTGTGGGAGTTACAAAGACCAGAAATGAAGAATGGGAGGGACTCTGAAGACAAAGGGCAGTGTCAGGACACTTCTAAACAGGTAATCTAGCCCACCATACGATTTGTGTAATAGGATTTCACAAGATTCAGGGTTACGTTAAACAACAATGATGTCAACCAAAGCTTTGTACAGGCTAGATGGGTCCCGGTCTGGACCATTCCTGACAATAATCTAGTTCGTGTACAGCGGCCCTGATGTGTTGCTATCAGATCTGGAGTGCCAGATCGTCTCAGCCCAGCACATTGTTGTCCTCTGTGCCCTTCCCATTTGAAGCTGCCCTGTTGTATGCCGGGCCATTTTCCCAACTTCCCCTTCCCCCCGTGTATGAGATGGTAAAATGCTGGTAAGTTACCAGGGTGTCCTAAGAGAGAGAGTATGCTTGCCTGAAGAGGTGAGTTTTTAGGTTGCACCTAAAAAAAAAAAAAAAATAAGTGTGGGTGAGTGACGGATGTGTTGAGGCAGGGAGTTCCAGAGAAGGGGAGAGGATGGAGAGAAGTCTTGTAAGCAGGAGTGAAAAGGCAACCAGAAAGGAAGACAGGAGAATATTGTTAGTAGCCTGTCCTTTTGCATTGCTTATTTTCTGCTTACATGACTCTATCCACGGAGGTCATTTAGTTCGCACAAACAGAAAAGATTTATCAGAACAAGTGCTGAGAAGTGCAGAACTGAGCAGTAGTATGGTTGAGGTGACATGGTAGAAAGCCGCATAGGGGAAATTCAGCTAATCTGATTGGTTGTTGTATAAACAGTTCTCCGATCACAGCACCCTCTACAGCAGGAATGTGTTGTAATTGGCTGAATACCGTGGGCGTAGTTTACTACAGCCAATCTGAAACCTAGCAGTTAAGGCTGGTGCACACCAGAGCGGTTCTGGAGCGTTTTTTTAAAACTCTTGCAGGGGGGAAACCGCTTGGCTAATGAAAGTGAATGGGATGGTGCACACCAGAGCGGCTCGTTTTTTCCACAAACGCAAACTCGGGGGCTGCAGCATTTTTGAGATTTCTGATGCGTTTCTGCCTCAATGTTAAAGTATAGGAAAGTGGAAAACAGCTCTGAAAAATGCTAGATCAGAGCGGTTTTCCAGGCGTTTTTGTTACAGAAGCTGTTCAGTAACAATATTTGAAATGTACTACACAAACGCTCCAAAAAACATGCCTAGAATCGCTCTGAAATCTGCTTCAAAAACCTCTAGCTTTTTGCAGATCTGCTAGAGGTTTCTGTAGTACACTGGGCCTTATGTTGGGAATACACAAGTCGATTTTGCCGCACTATTTCACGCCTGATCGTTTTCCGCGCTCGATTATGCGGGCGATTTTCTTATCTTCCATTTGTTTTTCTTATCTTTTCCCATTGTTCCCTATGCAAAACCGAGCACGGAATCAATCGTGCGGGAGATCGGACATGTCAGAAATGATCAATCGAGCCATCTAAATGGCTCAAAATCGAGCCGTGTATTCCCAGCATTAGAGAGGGTGCTATCCACCCAATCACGTTATCAGAATTTCCCTGTGAGTTTTCCTGTTGGGTCTCCAGAGCCAGTCATCTTGCTGCGAGCCTGGAAACCTTCAGTCTCTCAAAACACACCTGTTGAGCTAAACTTATGATTTGCCATAAGTAGCACTGGAGTTTTACTGCATTATCTGCTAACCTGTGTCTCCTTATCAACTATGCATGTAATTGTATTGCCTGATGTCGTAATTGTTTTTAACTTCTCATGTATCTACGCTCCCAGCTATTTTTTTTTTAAAGTGTACCTCCCACGCATGCGCAGAAGACCCAGACTGGTCGCGATTGTGCTGTTACCGGGGCAGATCACGGCTAAACGGCAGACTGTGGGAGGACTCAGACGAGCTTATGGGGCTGGAGGAATCCCCGGGTAACTATCAAATCTTTACTTATTTTCATCTCTATAAAACCAAAAGATGTGCTAGGGCTTTTCAGGGGGTGTCTTATATTTCTATGAACACACAAGTTCCTGTGCGGTGTCCTCCTGCCTTCTCCACTGTGCCGCCTCTTCCTCCTCCTGTGTGCTCTTGTACCTTTAGTGTCCTCCAGGTGTACCTCTCTGTACCTGTATCCCTTGTCCTGTGTCCTTTGCCGTGTCTCCCACTGTCCCTCATGTCTTTCTGGTATCTCATTGCAGCCTCTTCTTTCCCCCAGCTCCATGCCACTGTGTCCCCGAGCTTCAGCCTATGGGGAAGAATTATGGCAACTTGTGTTTCTACTGAAACTGATGGTCTCACAGGCCCGTTATTGGGCCAATCTTGCTGAGTAGCAGTGAGTGCAGTGATTGGCACAATGGAGCCATGGTACCACCTGCAAGACCATGGGCTCCAGTAACACAAGTTGCCATACTTTTTCCACTTACTGCCGCTAGGGCTTACTTTCGGAGTAGGGCTTATTTTCGAGCATGCCTGAAATTCATGCTAGGGCTTACTTTCTGGGGATGTCTTAATTTCAGGGAAAGAGAATACAAAATCATCTGACTCATCAGATTATGAAACCACCAACTCCAACTTCATGTACCCTATCAGGGTTATGGAATCTGTACAAAAATCATCCGACTCCGACTTCAGGCCCCCAAAATTGCTCCGACACAGACTCCTAGACTCCACAGCCCCGCAGAAGATGTTGGTATTTTATAAATAAGAAAATTATAATAATACACTATTTTTGACTATTGGGTTCTCCAATACAGTCCCATTTCTGATGGAAACCAGGGTTAGCATATTTGTACATAGTCTCTGTAGCTACTAGCATGGCACACATTACCATCCCCCAAGCTCCTGAGGCAACCAATCAGGATCCAGCATGGCAGAGGGAATGGAGCTGATGTGTTACAGCAGCACTCTATTCCCCTATCTGCCCCTGGCTGGGGCCTTGGGGAGGGCGCCTGACACCAGCTCTGCCACTGACACCCCTGTCCCCCTCGCTCACCTGGACTTCACTTCCGGCTAGTGTTGTCCGGATCATGAACGATTCGGATCTTTGATCCGAATCTATTTTATGAGTCGATCATCCGAATCATCAAAATGAACGATTCGGATCGCAAAAGGGGCGGGGCCAGGAGCGACACGCCCCCTCTCAGCGGGCAGCGGGGTCCTGGAAGCAGAGCAGAGATGGATCGCTCTGTTAGAAGGGAGGCAGCCTTGCAGGGAGACAGGTAGATGAGAGAGAGAGGGGACATGGGTGCCACTGCCAGATATGTGTAGAGCACACATACTGGCTGCAATGTGCTGCCCATTATAGGCTGGCTGTTCTGTAGTGCTGCACAGTGATCACATTGGAAGCTTTTGGCTCAGCACAGCTCAGTAACTTTGCAGACAGTGTGATTGAAAGGCAATATAATCCTCCTGCACTCAGCACTAAACAGCTGCACTTATCTTCTGGGAATGCTTTCTTTCACTGTGCGACATTTTCTTTCAAAGTGTACAGATGAACATATAGGTGAAATATATGTAAAGCATATGACTGCAGCATGTGGGTATTACGTGCAAACATTTCTGCTCGTCCCTCCTCCCTTCTCTGTCCACTCCCTGCCCTCTGTCCATCTTCTCCCCTTCTCTGTGTGTCCACTCCCTCCCCTTCTCCTGCCCACAGACCTGTCCTGCTGTTCATTTCACCCCCGAATGCTTCCTGTAGTAAAATGATCCGAGATTCGGATCAAAGATCCGGATCTCTTCAATGATCCGATTCGAATCATCCGGATCATTGAAAAGATCCGAACTTCCCATCTCTACTTCCGGCTGCTCTTGCCACCTCCAACATGGCAGCTCCCTCCCTCACCACCCCTATGGTCTATCACCCCTCCTGCCATCCTCCCTGGTCATCACTCACATCCGGCCTCCCTGCCTACAGCCACCCTCTCTGCCCTCCGCTGCCCGCTATTCACACACGTCCCCCTTCCTCACACTCACCGGGGGCGCCCCACTTCCGGTCACCCTGCCACCTCCAGCATGGCGGCGCCCATTTTTTTCCCAGGCGTCACCGTGAGGCTTCCCTCCACAACCTGCACCATAGAGACGCGGAACTCCGCCCACTCCCCTTTTTCCACGCCCTCTCTCTATGCTGCTCGCTCCTCCGCCACGCCCAACCTCTCAGTCACGCCCCCTTCCTGTACTGTTTGCTGCTCCGCCACGCCTCTCTAAACGATACTAGCTCTTCTGTCACGCCCGCACCCCTCTCCGCCACGCCCCCTCTCTATGCTGCTCGCTTCATCGCCACGCCTCTCCTCATACTGCTTGCTCCTCCGCCACGCCCAATGCCTGCCTTCCCATTGGCCGCGACGCGCGCTGTCTCCGCCCGTTTCCCTCTGCGGCGGAAGTGACGCGCGGAGCGGCAGTGCGGTGATGACATCTCGGTGGAGCTGGGCGACGTGAGAGGCCGCCGGGGGGACGGAGGGGCCCGGGAGCAGCGCGACTCCCTCCTGAGGCGGTGAGTAAAGTGCGGCGGGCCCGGCAGCCAATCACAGCTCTCCCCGCAGCGCGGAATCTGACATGAGGGCAGCGTCTCCCCAGCCAATCAGCTGCCGCCTCTGCTGTTGCTATGACAGATTGCAGGGACGTAGGAAGGAGCTGATTGGCTGCTCCTGAGGTGTGCCTTATGCTGTATACAACGTATGGATTTGTATCTTCTCTGAAGCATGGCCAGTTACTTGCCTTTACTTTGCATCTGTGATGTCCCAGTCCTCACATATCCCCACTTCCTGCCTATGAGCAGCCAGTGACTGGAACTGGTTTCCAGAGCCAATCTTAAAGAAAACCTGTAACATCAAAAAGTTCCCCTGGGGGTACTCACCTTGGGAGGGAGATGCCTCAGGGTCCCAATGAGGCTTCCCACGCCGTCCTCTGTCCCAAGGGGGTCTCGCTGCAGCCCTCCGAACAGCGGCCCGACAGATCCGACAGCTTGTTCAATATTTACCTTTCCAGGCTCCAGCGGGGGCGCTTTTCGGGCTTTCGGCTCCGAAGTAGACGTAAATACCCGATCTCAGTCGGTTCCGCTCTACTGCGCAGGCGACTTGTGCCTGTGCAGTAGCGCAGACTCGACGGTGAT